>NC_053123.1:8287433-8587433 GCF_010015445.1 Perca fluviatilis
GGGCTGGCCCAGGGCCAGGCCAGCTCAGCGGCGTCTTTCTCCCGTCGCGTTCCGCTGTCTCTCCTACCTACACCGGCCCCGCACCCTGTCCCTTCTCCCCTTTCTACCTGCCTGCTCAGCACATGAGGAGAGAGCACAGAGGGGAGGGGCTGCTCCTCAGTCACACAACAGAAGAGAGAGGAGACTGTTTTGGGGCCACAGGAGAGAAATACCTTGCGTGCTCGCTGGACAATACTGGCGACTTTTTTTTCTTTTTTTTACAGAAAGTCGCTGTCTTTTCTACAGAAAGTCGCCAGATTTGCCGCTTGTCACTTTTGTGGAAAAAACTCGCTAAGGGGGTCTGAATAGTCGCTAAGTTGGCAACACTGCCCACACACACACGCCGCCTCGACGCACACACCAGCACACAAGTATAAACATCAGACCACTTACGTAGGCTACGGTGAAAGCTCCGAACTTCCTGTCGAAAGCATAGTGTTTGTGTTTAATCCAGGGTCTGACTTTTAATAAAAACTTAAGTTTGATACCAATATAGGTCTTACTGAAGGCATTTAATGGTCAAAATAGTATTAATAAATATTCGAATATATTCGAATATTAATATTAATAAACAAACGAACTCCGAATATGATTTTTGGGCAAAAGTCAAAGCCCTAGTATGCATGGATCAGAGTTTGCGTGAAGGACCGCACATTCTTCTGTCAAGTTCATTTTATAAATCACAACCTCTGCGTGGGAAGTGCTGTACGCACATTTTCAGCCCCGTTTTGTGCATACACCACGTTTATAAATGAGACCCCTGCTCCTTTGAGTGTGCTAAAAAAAAAACAACACAGTGCCTCACAGTGTCACTCTCTGTTGTTTTCTCTCAATGTCAGTGAAACTATTCCAGCAGTCCCTAAACAGTCACTTTTAAAGACTAACTTTGATGTGAAATGACACAAGCTAAATGTTTTCAAATGTCAACACAGTTTTGCAATCACTGTCACACTGAAGTACTGTAAACCACACCATCAAATGATGAAAAAGAAAAAGAAAAAATGGAAAACAGTGTGAAGTTGCATATTTTTTCTCCTTTTAAAAAATGTGATATAAACAACTCAATGCTGCATTGTGTTTGTGTTTGCAGGTGGACAGCGACACCATTTGGAATGAGGTCCATTCATCCAGTGCAGCTCGTCTGGCCGTCGGCTCGGTGGTGGAGCTCGTCTTCAAAGTAGCAACGGGAGAGCTGAAGGTTGGTTCTGATGCTTTGTTGAGTCAAATGAGCAGCAAAGTTGTTGTTGGCTTTATTTACAGGGACTGGACTGAATAATGGATGACGTGCGTTTGTCATCTGTGTGGCCTTGACATGTGGGTTTACATTTCTGTGTTTTCATTTAATAACCTTTGAGTTGGAGCCAACACGAAACAAAGCTCAGATGGATCCCACCAAAATAAATCCATGACGAGAACTTTTAAGGGTTTGATTTTAGTCTGCGTGTCAGGTTTGACTGCCTCTATGCACATAAGTGATTATGTAAATGTTCATTTGAGAATATTGCTAATGGATTAATTAAACCTTGTTACACCCAACACTATGAGTACATCAGCTCACAGTGCTGTACTATCCATCCACACCTCCAAACACCTCAAGAAAAGAGAAACCTCCTTCCAGAACCATCCATCCCAAAGTCTGGTTACCACCTCCCAGACAGACATCCCCACCCCCATCACGCTTTGCCCAACACCCAGCCAGCCTTCCTGTGTCTGTGGCGATGGCTGCTTACTGTTTGAACCCAGCAGGGTGGCCCGGCGCACGGCCACTGCAAATGCCAACAGACCCCGCTAACAGGCCTGTTTTATTGGCATTACACCACAGCCACCTGCAGAGCAGCCGTCACACGTAGCGTTAGCTTAGCACCAACATACCACAGACTAATGACATTCCTCTGAGAGACAGTAGCACGCCACGTTTTTGACTATATGTGCTGGCATTCAGTACCTCTTGCATGTGGGCACAATTACTATAAAAACGAATGGTCTGTTCTATAGAACGTTGTGTGATTGCTAATATCATGGCTTAATAGGAAAATAAAATGGACTACACATTCCAGGAGGAAAAACGCTGAACTTAACATAAACATGACGAATATGGACTTGCTTCAACTGGGGTTCAAGTTCACAGGCATTGACTTGCCCTCAGCTTAACCTGACCTTAACACATGCATACACATGTGTACACACACACACACACACACACACACACACACACACACACACACACACACACACACACACACACACACATGCTTACACACATACAGTACAGATGGTCCTCTGTGGATCCTCCACAGCCAAAATGACCAAATTCCACCTGCACCAACAACTCTCTGAGCTCCACAGAACGCTATAACTCTACTCCACACACACACACACACACACACACACACACACACACACACACACACACACACACACACACACACACACACACACACACACACACGTCTGTCACTCACTCCATCTGTTGCTTTCTATTTCTCTCCCTGTGTCTATTTTAATCCATTGTTATTGTTTCCTCTGCGTGGAGAAACAATCCACCTTCCCCTCGTCTCTCATCCACCTACGTACATATTGTATTATGCAGCCCGCTTTAACCGAGTGTCTTCAAACCAGCTGAGGCCGTTGTCTCTACAATAAACTCTCGGCTGGCTGCTAATCTACAGCAGCTGACTCAACATCATTAGTCCAGCTTGCCTCGCTCTACATCAGCCCGAACATCTATCTAATGTCCCCTCAAAGCAGTGGGAGCCCCAAAAACAGTTGCTGGGAGTCCCACAGGCCCCTGCCTTAACAAAGCTCCCCTTAACTGACCCGATGTAAGCATCTGTTTCTGTGTGTGGATATGCACACGCTTATGAATTTCTCTGCCTGTGAGAAGTTTGAAATATTGAACTAAGGCACGGTGACATTTTCTTTGAAGAATAATGGTGGCGAGAAGATTATGGTTTGGTATTGACGGACGCACAACGTAAGACCATGAGACTGAATTAATTTTGCTTTTGATTTGTGTTGTCATCCTCATCTGACCTCTCAGTCTCTCAAAGAGAAAGGACATGTATCATTAGATTGATTTTTGTTTTGTTTCCCCTGACAGAATGGTTTTGCTGTAGTTCGACCTCCTGGACACCACGCTGAGGAGAGCACGCCTATGTAAGTAAATTGGAAAATTGAGCAAGAGAAAGATCAGTTCTAGCCTCAGTCACAGCAACTTTATCAGACATTTCTCCATAACTTCATTATTCTGGTAAATTAATTTCCCTTCAGAACATACAATTCCCCGACATTTCCTACTCCTTCACTTCTTTTGAAAAGCTTTATTAGCCTCGTCCTTCTAGACAACTTGCATTCCATTTTGTAATATAGTATGCGCAAATATTAAAGCTTCTATTTAATTTCGCCCCAACATACATTAAACGTTGTACCTTAATGTCAGATATACTTTAATGTCATGACTGTATTTAAGTATAATATTGCTCAAGCTTGTAAATACGATGATTTCAGGAAGTTAATAGCACTGTCTTGTTACGGTCCACTTTCAGGGGCTTCTGTTATTTCAACTCAGTCGCCATAGCAGCCAAGCTGCTGCAGCAGAGACTCAATGTCAGTAAAATCCTCATCGTGGACTGGGTGAGTACCAAATACAGCGCAATGGTTTGCTTGCTACATAACCATCTATTTAGAGAATTCACACCTAAGTGCTGTTGTGGTGGCAGTTGAACATCTTATTTACATTGTGTGTTTTCATTAGGTTTTCTTTTTTCAGAAATGGGTAGGCAGGATATCTTGTAACATAGACCACAGAAACCCAGAAATATATACAGTATATGTGCCCATTAGACCACTGGGCCCAAAACAGTCAGCAACCTGTATAGTGTACTTGTTATGAGAGGAAGAAAAGGGCTTAAAATATCAGCTATTTAGGTCAGACACTGTCTCTCTTTTGAAAAAAAAAAAAAAAAGGACAAAGTAATTTTTAAGAAGGTATGACAAAGCCTCGGTCATGTCTAGGAGTCCCTGGCTGGTCATGGCCAATACCAAAAGCCTTTGAAGGGCTTTTTCATTTCCTCTCCGTCTGTCACAGGGGGATGTTCAGTGCAGCTAGCAAAGTCATTGTCATGCGACTCCAGCCAACAGGGACATTTTTAGGATCAGTGTATTAAAGCGTTCTTGGGATATAGCCAATGAGGTCATTTAATTGATGTTGTCTTGCTGGCAAAAGTAAAGAACTTTTGAAGTTGAGTTTTATTGAATCCTGCTGACCATCCCTCTTCAACATCACAGCGGACTGCAGCTGAGGTACAGACTTGACTGTCTGGCAGCATTGCAGTCTCTGAGTGTCATTCAGTTAGTCCTGGTGCAGGTGCAGGAGCTGGTTGTCCCGTCTCTGTGAAAGTCATTCCAAATCATTTGATGTCCTTTTGGTGACAGCTGTTATGTCTCCAGTGTTAATCACTCATTTCCCCCACACTCACACCACACTCCGCTGTGTTTCGATGTTTCCAGGATGTTCACCATGGTAATGGCACCCAGCAGGCCTTCTACTCAGACCCCAGTATCCTCTACCTGTCACTGCATCGCTACGATGATGGCAACTTCTTCCCTGGCAGTGGAGCACCTGACGAGGTGGGAAGAAACACCAGTCTGTCTCTCTGCCTGCCCACCCACCTGTCGCACAAAGTAACCGTGTGTGTGTGTGTGTGTGTGTGTGTGTGTGTGTGTGTGTGTGTGTGTGTGTGTGTGTGTGTGTGTGTGTGTGTGTGTGTGTGTGTGTGTGTTTTAGGTGGGGAGTGGAGCAGGTGAAGGCTTCAATGTGAACATGGCCTTTACTGGAGGACTGGAACCTCCCATGGGTGATGCAGACTACCTGGCTGCATTTAGGTAAGACACAATATGATCTGCAACTTTAGAGAGAGTTTGTGACTGAGTTGTCTTAGTATAGATTTAGTTATTTTGCAATGCTAAATATCTGCCCCGAAAGTGACTTAAAGGGAAGGCTCAGCAATGCATACTTTGACAAATGATCTATTGGGGGCTGTTGCGTAGGTAGGGAGTTGCAAGGCCCGATTTCTATTTGGTCCACTCTAGACTGGCACTGCTCCATCGGACTTTGTAATGAAACAAATGAGCAGAGTTTTATCATCATCAAATAGCAGTATAATAGCTGTTCCCCTTCACCCACTCTCTATCTGCCCCCTGCCTCAATAATGATCCCATTTGTTCTTGTTCCACCAAAAAAACACACACAAACACACAGTCACACGTAACAAAAACACACACGCTTGAAAGGCCTACAAGCATACAGACATGGAGTTACCACAGACGTCTTACGTCCCATGCACACCTCTGGTTCAAACAGCTGGTAAGGAGCAGGTCTGGATTGGTTCCAGCCCTCTTTGAAGATGAACCCGTGTATGCGACCGTGTGTCCATCTGGCCCGAGCCAAGCACACTAAACGGACAGGCCACAGTCTTCTCGCAGCTTTCCGCACGCAAGCACCCGGAAGCACAC
This sequence comes from Perca fluviatilis, assembly GCF_010015445.1. NCBI lineage: Eukaryota > Metazoa > Chordata > Actinopteri > Perciformes > Percidae > Perca > Perca fluviatilis. Next base: position 8,292,987 of record NC_053123.1, read on the forward strand.
AGACCCCGTTAATGCAGCCCAGACCCCTCTGTGCTCTCACTCCCCCTCTCTTCACTTTTTATTGTTTCTTCCCCCTTCATCCTCCTCTTTCTACCCATGTGTGCATACACACCGATGAAAACCACATAATATACATATATCATACTACAGACATTATGTATAGTCACTGAAGCCAGCAGCCAGTGCAGTATGCCTCACACACAAGTTGGTATATTATTTCTCTCCATCTATATTGATGATTGAAAAACTAGCAACTGTGCACAGCATCTAATGAACAAGTTTACAGAACCTTCCATAATTAACAACCTCGGGTGAAGGGAGTGCAGCTCTCCAGAGGTATCAAAATTACTAGAAGAATTGCTGATACACTTCAGTATAGAAATTGATTTAAAAAAAAAACACATGGCCTACAATATGCTGTACTATTACTTGTAGCGTGAAATGGCTAAAATCAATGACTTGTCTAGCTGTGATGGGCGGGAATTCTATGATTCCATGGTATCGTATGGCTAAAAGATTGAGAAATATGTATATGTAAATATGTATAGAAATTAACTGAAAATGAAGATGTCTTTTTTTATTTGAAATATTATTCAGTTGTCTATTACAACACTACAATAAATTGGTAAAAACAACAACCACAGTACTTCGGTGTTGCAGATTTGCCTCATAAATTACAGTTAACACTTAACCGTTTATCATTAACTGGTATAAACTTGTTATTAATAAAACATTGATACTTAATGTTTTTAAAGGAGTACTCCAGGCATTTAGTATTGCACATCCATAAAGTTGGTTTACTCTCCAGAGACAGAATAAAAAAGCCTGGTCAAAATTGATGCAGTAGAGGCTGAGATATCCAGACTTTTAGTCCCCATGTGGATCACGCTACCAAAAACCTAGGATCCTGCAGTAATTATTGTAATGCAACTCAATAGCATCTTTCATTAGATACTTACTGCCTCCTAAATGTCCTCTTCTTTCAAACACCACACCTCCCAGTTTATGATGCACTAAATGCAGGCTTTTGGTTAAAAGGTTTAGGTCTTAAGCCCAAGATGAGATAACGCTGATGACATCGTCAGGTTTTTTGTTTTGTTTTTCTTCAAACTTTGGAGAGCCAGAGCCACGGAAAACATTACACAACTGTTTTCACAGGCTGTGTAGTACTCAATGTGATGACTACACTGAACGTCATATACAAAATAGGTGGAGTGACCCTTTAACTCTTATAAGGGCATTGTTGGAGATGCTCCATCTGTATTTGAGCTGATCAATGCATCTTTAAGTTAGTCAGTACCGCACTGTGCTTTAGTTAAACCAGGCCACTCTCTTAACACTAAACTGCTTTGTTATACAGAAGTTTTGATATCTTTGTTTGTTCGGGGGTGCATCCACCCACATGAGTAAACATGCATGTGGAGAGAGGCTTGTACTGTTTGCGTGTTCTGTTTATGTAATTGTAGGTTATTAAATCAGAATTATGAAGGAGGTCCAAAGATATAAAGTAAAAGAGAGTTTGGGTGTGTATCACCTCAGACCCTGTCTCTCACAAAAGTCAGCTCATAGATCTACCACACACACACACACACACACACACACACACACACACACACACACAACGTTACACTGTTACAGGTACTGCATGTGTATACAAATGCACATGCTGACCACAAGCTCATAGAAATGCAGAAGGCCCTGGCTTAAACTTACATGAAGGTGAATGAATATGCACAAAAACACAGAGAAACAGATGCACAAATGCTCACACATGCAGCTTTTGCATCAATGTGCTTACACATTTACAACCACATGCAGACGGACACATGTGCATGGACACCTGATGGACACAGAGCCTCTCTTTCTCTCTCTCTTTCAATCTCATTGTTTATCTGTGTGTTGTGGTCCTCTCCGTCCTCCCTCTTTGTCTTCGGGAGGGGATGCGTGCCTTGCAGCCGGCACCTTCCCATTCCTCCGCTGGCCTGTGCCACGTTGCATTTGCAGGGGATCAAGTCTGAGCCTCCAGAAAGCACAGAGAAAAAAGATAAGAAAATTGGCCCTAATGAAAACCAGAAGCACCGTCTTTCTCTCTCTCTCTCTCTCTCTCTTTCTCTCTCTCCCTCTCCTCATCCTCCTCTCACTCCCTCTTCTGCCATGAACTTGGAAAGAAGAGAGAGGAGGAGAATTAAACTTAATTCAAACCAGCTCTCCGCAGCGCCAGATGACAGGGCTTTGAAGTGTAAGTGTGCGTGTGTGAGTTTTTCGCTCTCTTATTCTCTCTCTCCTCTCTCGCGCTCCTCTACTTTTTTTTTTATGAACGGAGGGGGAAAGCCTTGAAGCTCTGCAGTTTAACCTTTTGTTTACTGGTTTGATGAGCACTGCTCCCTCTAAGGGACATAGTCTACATTCCTCACCTGGCCCTTTACTGAATGGGTGAGGTTGAATCTCTCCAATGTTAACAACTCATGGTTTGGATGCTTTCTGTCCCTATAATGCTTTACAGTCATTGAAACTGAAGGAATTAGCTGGTAATGATAATTATCTTTGGTAAATACTGGCAGTTTGACTAAAAACCTTTGCATAACAGAAACTCAACCTCAGATGAGTTTACACTATTTTTATTGAAGTGATATAACATATACAGTACCAGTCAAAGGTTTGGACAGACTTGGGCGGAACTTTTGACTAGTACTGTATTTTTGGCAGAAATAGAACTAGATAACTAGTTTATTCCAATGTCTATTAACAATTGAAACCTAAGGATTTGATAAATAAAAACATGTTTAGAAATAAACAATGTCTTATCTAAATGTCTTATCTCCACCTTGTGGTCCACCACCAAGGCCACATTTCAGCCCTTTGCCCTCCATGTTAGAAACCTGGAATACATTGGATTAGAAGGCATAATCACGATGTGGAAAAGGATAAATTAAGGACTACCGTAATTGCACAAAGATTAGGAGTCTCTAGAGAGGAGAGGAAGTTTTCCTTGGCTCAAAAAATTACCACTACGTCAAGACCTACTGCTGTATTAACCTGTGTGAGGACATTTGTGTGCACTTGAAAACATATTGGATGACAGTTGCCAAAACCTGAATGGACTCATAAGGATCAGAAGAGTAGTAATAAGTCAGAGCAGAGCAAATGGAAAAAAGCCCCATTGTGAGGTTTAGCTTGGTGAAGTTAGTAGTCTATAAAATACAGTCGATATCAACAGTGTTTGATGTGCAAAGGGAGATATGTTGTGTGTGTGCACAGAGGCGGTGATGGTGGCAGTAAGAATGACATGTCATGTGTCTGTGTTTGTCACAGATTAGTTAGATTCTTATCTAGATTATTGTCTGTCATCATAATCAGTGTATAATTTGGAAGTACTTTGGCAGAACTGAATTGCTGGAGTTTATTGACCAAACAACATTCCCACACACTCTCTCACGCGTGCAAACACAGACCCAACAATCCTCAGCTGATACTTTGACACATGCACCGGTTGCTAGGTAAACCAAACAATTCGTAAACAAAAGTTTACAATACATGCTTACCCAAGTAATTCCTCTCACAGTAAGATCTATCTGTGAGAGAGCCAGCAGTGGTTTACATTGCAACCTCTTCACTCAGGATGCCCCGTAGCTTACAGCTCAGTCGTAAACTCTTCCCTCCCATAATTAACAGAGAGGCTTTTTCATCTCCACATACAACGCCTCTGATTCACACCCAATTAGTCTTTGCTAAAACCGCTGGTTTCCCTTTATGCCAGTCTGCTAATTGATTACTGTCGGTTTTTATTTCCTTAAATATGGAAATTTTTCAAGGGGGTGGGGGATGGAACTGATGACACCAGCACTTTTCATCATCGTGACCAGAACTGTCTCTGTCTGTGTTCAAGGTTAGTAGAGAAAGGTGGGGGAGCTCTCAGTAGTTAAAAGTATCCTTGGCGGTCAAGGTTTCCCCCTGCGCTGCTGTGTGTCAGCCCACGTGCGCGCCTGTGGCCAGCTCCCTTTAGTGTGGGGTCTTTTATGGCCCAAATGTTATTGAGCCAAGGCTGTGTGTGTATGTGAGTTCTTGAGTTGGCTGAGACAGAGGTTGAAAACCTGTGACACATACGATAAAATCTTAAACTGGAGCTGAAAAAGTTTATTTCACATAATTGTCTTTTTTGTTTGTGTTGTTGACTTTGGTCTGATTAAAAGCTGATGAACTGTTGGTACAACAGAACTGGTACAACAAATCATGTTACTTTTTTTTTTTTTTTTTAAATGTGCACTTGTCATAATGCTGACATAATTTTCATCTACTTTTCATTCATGTCCTTACTCACTCAGTCTTGGTTAATGTTTTCTTTCTAGACTCCTCCCCCAGAGGTTTAAGGCCTGGCCCTCTTTCATTTTCTTGCTCTCTGTATCTTTCTCTTTTTTTTTGCTCCTTCCTATTCCTATATCTTCTTTACATGACGTTTTCCTCTGAAAACACACGCTAACACACAGTAACGCATGCACTCTGTGTATTCTTTCTGTCTGGTACTACCAAAAAGCTTCTAATACTACCTACCGCCTCTCCCTCAGACAGCTGTGTGTACGTATGGGTGTTGTGTTGTGGTGGGGGGGGTGTGGTGTGCGCAGTTGAAGGTTATAATTTGGTGGTGAACAAGAGCTGGAAAAACCGGTGGCCTCTAAAGTTCAGGGCACGCTGCTCACCCACAGCCTGCAAACCAGCACCATGTTTCTGAGGTTGGCAAAGTACAGAGGACCTACGGCGGAACCCTGTGGTACTCCGTCACTCGCAGACCTCACAAAAACACTACTCGCCCAAATATCCTAGACCCCCAGAACATTCTTGTGTAGACTCTAAGCAAATCCGAGAGAACCACATTCGGGAAGTCTATAACTATTTATGAAGTTAGTGAGACATCCTTAATCATACTAAACCAGATTACTATGACACGTTATACTTTCATACAAAGTCGAATAAACCTCGCGGGAAACCCTAGTTCAGTGATCAGACATTTCTAATAATTCATAATTTACAGATACCCTTACCAGATACAGAAAAAACTTTCTTAGTTATTTCATTAACTGTTTAATTGTTTTTTCTTTAAGCAGTGTTTAAATTACCTGGATTATAAGTGGATTAATTTCTTTAATTAACAAATGAAGCTGATAAATTCAAACTAGTCTAATCTTATGTGTTCTCTAATCTTATCTTTCTGTGCAAAACACACATACTGTTTGGCGTTTTTTTTTTCTAACAGGGTGACTATATAAACCGGACTGGATTTTCCAGCCACAACCTGCAGTGAATCATTACACAGTACCCCACTGATGATTGGATTTATGGGCATTACACATTACACACAAGCACTCCCTCCCTACCAGCTGTGTGTAAGAGGAAGGTTGAACACAAACAGCCCTTGTTGACCACACCCATCCAGTGTTAGAATTATCCTGCATACTTAACACACAAACACACGCATGCAATTACATGTGTCCTTCTGTTTTTCCTTTTTATATAAGGATGTTGTAGTGTATCACAGCCTCTAAATTTCCTAAACTTTCCACTTCAGAAAGTGTATGCTGTAATTTTCTCTGCCACACACATACAGTACATACAAACTCATTAGGTGGATGTTTGCTTTGAAAGGGAAAGAAAAGTCATAAAATAATTCAAAAATACAGCAACTGATATACAGCTATAATGACATGTAGCATATCAGGCTAGTTACACCAAATACCACAATCATCATCAGGAGGACAGTAAGCATACTAAAGGCATATCTCCATGTTCATATTTTAATAGTAGAGCCACTATGTATTTAGCTTGCCTGCAGCAAGTCGGTTATTCTTCTTATTTCACAATTTTCTGATTATTTGGCCAAAAACAGAAATGGTGTTAAATATTTTAAGGTAAGGTGTAGCCTTATCAGAATATGGGACTATGGTTGAAAGTTTACATATACAGTTGCCCTCAGTGCTCAACTTATTTTATCTCTTGATTCTCTCTATATGTTTAGCTTTGAACTTCACATCCTTTCACACCGTTGCATGTAATGGAAATATGGTAGAAATACAATTGTATAACTGTTTATATTCACACAATTGGTATCTTGAAATCATGAAAACTTGGCTCATCAGGCTCTGTGATTTTGATTGTACTTTTGAGCGAGTTGAGGATTGGCTTCTTATCTCGGAATATATTCTATTTCATTTATGTTGGAGCAGTTTATGTTTGGTTGTAGCCCAGTTATCCTGTCATTCAACCAGATGTCAGTCTTGCAGCTTCAAAAGTATCTGTTAATAAAATGCAGCATGACTTTTTGATAGGCCTTCTTCAAAAAGAGCAAGTTGGGAGGGAGACTGCCCCTCAAGCCAGCAGGATAAGATTTAACCCCACTTATCACCAAGCTTTCAATGCTTTTCAATTTTAGTGTTTTTGAGACAGTAAATCTCTGCTGTCTGGCCTTCCTGCAGGAGGGCAGCCAACGAAAACCCAAATGCATGCATGCACTTGTTTTCAAACAAAGTGTTCTATATACAGTAAAGCCACAATTCCTGGTTAGAGATAGGAGGCTTATACAACATCTCTTATACAGTCTCCACCATAAATACATTATTTTGTTGTGACGTTGTTTTTCCTAGGACGGTGGTTATGCCTATTGCCAACGAGTTTGCCCCAGACGTGGTTCTGGTATCTTCAGGCTTTGATGTGGTCGACGGACATGCTCCACCCCTGGGAGGATACAAACTGACAGCCAAATGTAAGTGCTGACCACAGCTACCCAGTTATTCATTCTCTGTTTTCTAAGCCATAGATAAACTTTCTCTAGGAACTTTTAATGATGCATTCACATTTTAACGCATGCCCTCCACAGTCTCACTCATGTCGTTCATATTCCCTGCCCTTACAATGCAACACAATAGAGCAGGAAAGACTGACAGACGCACACACAGGTAAACACACGCCTTTGTGTTTATTTTGTGCCTCTGACTTGCGTATTCAGGTCGAGACCTTGGCATGCCAGCAAAGAGCTTTTCTAAAACCATCCTGCAGATCTCAAATAAGAGCAGGGGTCTTGGTTGTTAAGGGGGTGACATGGGTGGTTAGAGAGGATTGCAAGAAGAGGGGATATGGGTAGAATTTAGGGGAGAAGAAAGTTTGGCTGAATGCATATGTTAAAACTCCCCTCCTCCTGAGCGAGAGAAAAAGATCAAAGACTGTGTCCGAGCCTATACGCAAAGCCACATTTATTAAAATTAAACCTGGCTCATATTATGGCTTGTTTTTTGGCCCCTAGTAAATCCACAGTGCACTCTCTTCCTCTCTCTGATACAGTCACCCCTTTTCTCATCCATGCTTAAAACCCCCTTTTTGTCTCTTATTTTCTTTGCTCAATATCCAAAAAGGAAGTTAGAGCTTGAACAGCAGTGCTCCCCAGTCTCATTCTTTTTCTCCTGCTCTCTCTCTTACCCTCTCTTTCTCTGCCCTCTCTTTGCTGTCATTTCCTGTGTGTCCAGGCTTTGGCTACCTGACCAGGCAGCTGATGGGTCTGGCAGGCGGTCGGTTGGTGCTTGCCCTGGAGGGGGGTCACGACCTCACAGCTATATGTGATGCCTCGGAAGCCTGCGTCTCTGCTCTGCTTGGCAATGAGGTAAGATGAGAGCCAAGAGGAGGAGGGATACATTACTATCAAAATAACCTTGAGCAAGGCACTAAGACTCGCCTAATACATTTTGGAATTGTGGACTAAATCTATGGCTGGTGTGAGATTAAATAGGGACTGAGGTTTACCATAGGAGCTACAACACACGCCCCATATAGAAAGTGTGAACTGGTTAGTCCCTGCTGCATAAATTGGCATCACTGTAATGTTGGATTTTTCCCTGAGACTGTATATTCTATTTATTGTAGGTTTATATTCATGCCAGCAATATGGTATGCATAACAGCTATGCTAATTTAGAAGTATGTTCTAATAAATGCATTAATGAGCTTTATTAACTGCCACATTAGTTTAGTTTTTACGTTTAATTGCGTTGAAATGAACAAGCCGATGAAGAGCATCTGGATTATTTGTGTTATCAGCATGACATTTTCAGATTGCAGTTGGACTCGACTTTTCAATTTTTTTATTGCTGGCTACATTTCTGGAAGCAAGTAATTTTGCCTGAGTTTTGAAAGTCAACATGCTACAAATAAGTGAGCTTGAAATTCTAATAACATATTTTTCAGATTCCTTCTTAAACTAGAAAACTCCACCACTGGACTTGAATATTCTCTTCTCAGGCACTCACATGAATGCTGAATCAATTTTCTTTTTTTCAAACACTTGGGCAAGGATGGCAACAAGACTGACTTTAATGCCAAACACAATAAAGGTGCAGGATATTTATTTGATGGCCCTGTTACATCGATATATTAAGTAAAAGATACAGGACGAGCTTGCTTGAAGTGGAAATCTCTGACTACAGTACTCTTTTATCTGGGCCATAAACCATCTTCTCTCCATGTTCTCCTACACTCTGTCTACCACTCAGAGAGGAAGTCATCCCTACACACCACACACACACACACACACACACACACACACACACACACACACACACGCTACACATAGACAGACACACGCACAAACACGTCAGAGGGAGAGGGTTTCCAGGCAGAAGGTTAATTATGGGAGTGTGTAGGTTGGGCCGTGGAACTGAACAAACATCGGCGCTCTGTGATTCATGGCGCACAACAGAATAGCAACTCCTCAAAGCCGCCCACTCTTTTCTTCCAGCTAATGGAGAGGCTGGAGTGCTTTTTTGGACAGGCTGCTCAGTCTCCTTTTCTCCCCCCAGATAATGTGTCCAAGATCTCTCAGTGCTTTTATTTTTTAAGGACTACTGAATTGTGGTACAGAATGGAGATTATAGAGCTTTAGGGGAAGAGAAGAGGGTGTGACTGTCGGTTTGTTTGTGTAGAAGAATCTGTGCATACAAGCACACTTGTGTCTCTGAAGTCCCTGAGTACTCTGTTGCTGTTTTATTCACAATCCATTTCATTACTAATGAACAGGACAAAAATATACATTTGCTTTAAGGCATACAACCAGAGAGAAGTGAGATGGCTTTTGAGCTTAAACCTTGCAGTTATTTTTATTTCCTTGAATATTGTGTTGTGTTGTTATACAGTGGCTTGAGTGATTGGATCTCTCTGCATCTTCAGTGTGTTTTGTATGCATTCACAACTGTATGTATGGGTTTTTTAGTGTCTCAGAAAAGTGGTCAGTCAGTGGGGTGTTTCAATTCAACTCAGTTCACTTTTCAAGTCAATTCAATGTGAATGGTGGATGCAAAATGTTTGAGCGGTGCACACACCTTAAAGCCTTTTTTCAAATATACTCCTTACATAATGATGAAGTACATTGCTATTCTACTTGGCAATAATATGCCCTTATTTATTAAGTGAAGTTCATTAACATCAACCGAGCCAAGTAATCACCACACGTAACGAGTGGATATCCAGACAGACACTCTTGCGATAACTTTATTTACTTTGAAAAACCGACCACCAGTATTGTTGCAGGCCGAGCCACCAGCACACCCTGAGTGTTGGTTCCAATGGAATGGCTAGTGTATTTCAATTCAACACAATTTTATTTATAGTATCAAATCATAACATAAGTTATTCGAGACACTTTACAGATAGAGTATCTACAATCATTTACAAAGCCCCAACAATTCCACCTGAAAGCCATTATCATCTGCCCAGTGAGACATTCAGAACAGTTATAATGCATTATACTAATGCATTTGGATCTACACTTCTCATTAGGTATATGCAGTACCTTACTGTGCATACAGTGAGGCTGATTGTTTGACTGCATATATAGTCATCATAATATGGTGTACTAAGGAATTGGTGTGGAAACATAAAATACATTCAGTGGCAAAATGTCCTTGGACAGTTAAAGATTGTTGCCATTGTCAGTTTGTTTTTATATGGACTAACATCAGTGCTCATAAAGATCATGCTACACAAATTCAGAAGTAAGCATTCACACTTAAGTTGTATAGATAGAATAAAACAATAGTTGTTTTCAGTTGAATTTATCCAATTGTAGAAAATGTTTTCATTTTAGTCTTCATTTTAAAACTAACCAAGTCTGTATGACTAAAGGTTATCGATTGGATATCTAAATGTTTAGCTCTGTATCTGCCTTGTTGAAGGTGATATCTGTGCATTCCTCGGCCTCTTGTTCCAGCCCTGCACACAGCTGGAGCTATAAATGAGTTCTTGGAATTGTTAAAAAAAACAAAAAAAAAAACATGGCATTGTTCCATGTGGATCTTGGAGTCAGAGCAAAACAAACAACAATAACACAGGATCATTTTAATAAAACTCGGTCACTGCGACTAAACAGTCCACCGTGTTGTGGAACATGAAGACACTGATCACAGCAGACAGATGAACCATGCAGGAACTTAAAAGTGACACTAGACAAACTGGGGTTTAGGTGGAACATGCGACAATGTTATTAACCCTTTCTTCCCATGTTTCTTCCTAAGAGGAAAGCAGCGCTGCTACGTGCAAAACCTGTCAAAGAAAATGAATAGCTCTGCTGGAGTATGGTTTTGCATAAGACAGGAAACTAGAGGCTTAATCTAATAACTATTCTGTGTTTACCTGCACTGTGCCCACCAATGACTCACAGTTACACAGAGTAACACTGCCATTACAGCTGGTAAGGATTCAGGAATCCAAGGACACTTCAGCAGGGCGGATGCTTTTAGCTGTCACGTAGGTTTTTACTCGGGACTTTCAGTTTGAAGGACGCTCTCGTTACTCACAGCACCGCCCTGCTGCAAAAATAATGAATTGGATCAGTGGGTTTGCTTCTTGGGTTTCAGCAGCCTGCAGAGCACCGGCCTCAGCAGGGGTTTGGAGGAGGTCACTGGATGGGTGCCATAGGGAGCTGAAAATTCGAAAAATAGGCAGGAGGCAGGGAGCGTAAATTGCCTCAGCCCTGCAGGACACCACTCTCACCCGAGCACCCGGGGCCCCCTCGCTGGTACACATCTGAAAGTGGTTACCCTCACACCTCTTCCAGCAGGGTCAGCCTGGGCCCAGGGATCATATAATAAAGGGAAATGGACATAATTTCCCTTCCCATCATTTGAAGTAGAAAGGGATGAAACTATTGTTACAAAGCAGCTGCACAGAGAACGGTACCTATGCAGGTCTTTAAAGTCTGGAAAAGGTATGGAATTAATTTTTATCATATAGAGTTGTTTTTTTTAACTTTGAGAATTGTCATTATCATTGATCCCTGATATGCATAATTTTAGAGGAAAAACGTTATTTTTGTTCAGAAGTACAATTTTTAGTATACAACATGCTTCATATTGAACATGAACCATAGTCTGTAGTAACATTCTGGAAAACCATCTACCTATTTTAATTAAACCCGTACTGTATACAAGTCACAACTATGAGGTTTCAGCTTTTACTCTGGGAAACCTTGAATAGAATCATTGAAAGGTATCATGAATCAGTATCAGAGTTGTAAAGCAGGCCTCTTTAGCAGAAGATGGCTTTGATAAAGTGATGAACAACACAAATGTAGAATGTTGTTGACTTGAAGTACAGACATAGAGTTCTCATGACTTGCACCCCTTGGCTTTTTGGCAGCGAAGTGATGTCAGCTGTTTGAACAAAGGCAGATCATTCAGTTGTCTGGAGCTTTGATAACTGATAGCAAAGAAAAAAAATAGATGCTAAAATGTCCCTGATCAGATCAAAATAGCAGGAAGCAAGTGTTTTTATCATAATCTCAGCAAAGGTCTCTGTAATGGACTTGGAATGTAGCTGGAAAACGTCAGTGAGGGATTGAGCTGGAGGGAGATAAAAGGCCTGGCGTTTTTTCGTATTTTCTTTTTTTTCGTGTTTTATTTGCTGACAAAGTTCGGCAATGGCCTCAAATGGCAAATGGAATCAGAATAAGAAACAGAGGGCTTGATTAAATGTAAGGCCTAAGCGGGCGGTGTAGCCTCACCAACCTGTGTGTGCGTGTGTGTGCACGTGTGTGTGTGTGTGTGTGTGTGTGTGTGTGTGTGTGTGTGTGTGTGTGTGTGTGTGTGTGTGTGTGTGTGTGTGCGTGTGTGTGTGTGTGTGTGTGTGCGTGCGTGTGTGTGTGTGTGTGTGTGTGTGTGTTTGTGTGTGTGTGTGCGTGTGTTTTGGCTGACTGTGAATGGAGCAAATGAGTAGGCTCCGGCATGGGACCACAGCTGGATTAGCTGGTCAGCTGTGCTTTTGTTTATAAAGCGCCAAACTGCCTGGGTTTGTATTGTCTGGAAGTGTCAAGAATCCAAGATGTCACCATAATGGCAGCATATATTGTAGCTTAAACCATATATATTTGTTGAATGATGCTGTATATGCCAATAAGTCTTGCTGTTTGTTCTATTAGTTTGGACTGACAGATGATTTGCTATATTATACAAGTTCAAGTTTAAAATTGAATTTAGAATTGACATAATGCTGTAATGCTGACTGTATCTGTAAGAGGCAGGTTTTGGCAGCCTTCCCACTGGTGCCAAAACATCCTACAGGTATTCATTATACCCTCTTCACCTCCTGTGGAGCTTGTACTTCCAGTGTTTTACTGCTTGCTAGTGTGAGAAATATGTCTGTGCTTTTATTGGCAGGTTAGGACAAGCTTTGCCTTAATGAGCATTAGGTTTCCTTTGAAAGCAGCTCAAATTAGCTGGGGAAGAGAGGGATGGAACTTGCTGAATGGACTTTACAGGCTCTTTTATTCACCCCCACCGCTGTAGTGCGTAATCGTGAAGTCGTTTTTAGTTAAATAGCTCATGAATGATGCATTGGCAACTACACTAGTCAACTCTGAACTCGGGACTAATTGATGATTGCTCGCAAACAGATGTTGGCCCAGTTCGAACCACGGTTGTTAGCAATTATTTGATAAACAACAGGCTAATATGTTAATTGTTACCAGCTGTCAATGAGGTTACTCTGTGTGTTTACACTTCAGTTACAGTAAGACGCTCGACTTCACCTGTCCCCCCCTAGGGCCTGGCTATTCACCGCCACCCCTGACTACAAGGCAAACCTACACCCCTTTCCCGAAAGGTCACCTGCTTTTCACAATGCACATCATTACCTTGTTCAGTTAGCATAACATAATCAACCGGTTTTAGTGACTGCCAACATATGCACATGGACACAACAGTAAACAATGGGTGCCTTGTGCACTTTTCTTTCGCTGAACAAGTGGATTTCCTCCTCTTCCCACTGTTTTGGTTTCTGCCTCCCTCAGGAATATTTTTACCGGGGCACATTCCTCACTCTCGGCTCAAGGCTTTCCATATTTGCCAAAAGCTGGTGCGTTGGACGAATGTGTCACACGCAGAGAAAAAGACTTCCTCAGTAATCAGTCAACACGGTGGCAGCCAACCATCCTTAAAGGCCATTTCTCTCTCCATCTCTCTCAAATACTACAGCACATCTGATGGTATGAAGATGCAAACGTCCAGGCACAGCCAGGACCACAAACTCAAATAAACAGAAATGTCGCTATGGATGACGTGGCAGACAAATGCGTGCTGGTATATAGTGAACATGCATGTCCGTGTGTGTGTGTGTGTGTGTGTGTGTGTGCGCGCGCATATGTGTTTGTCATACCTGCCAGGTGGGGGCCCCTGGAGTACCCTGACAAGAGCCATTAAAGTTTATAAGCGTGAGGCCCAGCTGTCAATCAAGCAGACAGGCTGCCCCCATTCAACCCCGCTCTGAAGGAAACCCCACCAAACCCCAGAGAACCCCTGACCCTGCTCTGACAGGGAGCTGGGTTAGTATGGGCTGGGACTGGCTAGGGTTATGGTGAAAAGTAAACGCCTGTTGCCTGAAGGTTTGAGAAGTTTTGACTGAAAGATTGATGGTTTGAGTCCCCAGAGTGGCTGGGAAATTTTAGGACGGGAGTGATGAATAAGTACTGCTGTCTCCTCCTCCAGCCACAATCAAAGTAACGTGGCCGGGCTGAACCTCTTAAGTTTTCTAGAAGATGATCTCCATAGCTGACATCTCTGGGCAGCTCCCAGGTGAGTGTAGCTCTTTGATTAGGTAACTGGACCAAACATATGTTTAAAAGAACTGGGGCCACTCCTTCACTATCGCGACGTAAAAAGTAGAACTACCATTCACTTGAGAAAGTAATCTATCTGGAGTGTATACCTGCAGGTATTTACTTGGTCAACATCTTCTGGAAGCTGTTGCTGGACCTTGCCTTTTGTTTTTTTGCCATGAGCCTCTGTAATATTGTCAGTCCAAACGCAGCAGAACACTCAAAAATCCCTCTGGTTATTATCAGAGTTGAAATGGACAGTTTCCATGTGTGCTTCCAGTGGTTTATAGGAAAAGTGGATCATACAATACAAAGAAAGTGCTTTGTCATTTGATATAAACGGAATGCTTAATCCAATAGCAACAGACTAATGGCTACCAGACCAGTGTCTTCAGAGCTGAATATCATACTACCTGAAGTTATCTGACCTGTCTTGTTGTAAATCCCACATGTTATAGCAAGAATGCTTATTGTGTGTGCCAACCTGCCCCTTTTATGTTAATAGAACAGTAGTCTATATCCACCATAGGTATAGAACAATGATATCCACGACGTTCCACTTCCAGGATTGTTCAGGTTCCGTCGGAAATTCCGCTGGAAAATCCTCCGGAAGCGGAAGGTACCGGACATCCGGCCAAAATGCAACGCATTCGCTGAAAATGTCGCTGGATGCCTTGCATTTCAGCCGGATGTCCGGTACCTTCCGCTTTCTTTGTGTTGTAATTTTAAACTCCGGTGGATTTATGAGGACTATGGTTAAGCTAGCTAGACTATCTGTCCAATCTGAGTTTTCTGTTGCACGACTAAAACAACCATTGAACGTACACATGTTAAAGAAATGCCAATAAACCAGAGCATGTTTTTCTCTCATCCCAGAATGCTGTGTGGACTCGCAAGACCCTCCTCCGCAGCGCCTTGGACGAAGGTCTGGCAATGCGAGACTAATAGAACAGCAGTTGAGGGCTGATTGTAACTGTTGCAATGTGAAAAAATAAGCTTGGGATTGAGCGATTGCATGGATAAACTGTAGAGGGGTTTATGTACAGTCACAAAACAAGCTCTGTCTGTTGCCTGTCATGTCTTTCTAGCAAACGAGGCAATTAAGCCACTCGACGGACGCTTTTGTCAGTTGCTCTGGATGAGTGTCAGCCAAAGAGCAAATAACCCAATGTAAATAGATGTGTGTCCGTCCTCACGCACCTCTGTCCATTCCTGTGTGCATTATGTAGCCTGTCGTGCCACAGCCGGATTAAAGTATCCCTCTCCCCAGACTGCCTCTTCCCTCGGCCCCCACTGACCCCTCCCACACACTATTTGTTTTAATTAAAAGAAAACTTCCAGCCTTGGCCAAGCGAGACCAACCAACGATGACTTTTTCCTTTTCTCTCTGCCATTCTACTCCCAAAACTCTGGCCAAACCTTTTTTTTTTCTCTCTCTCTCTATGTCTCTCTTTACATGTTTCTCAGTTGGTCCTTTATTCCATTGGGGTTATGATTGAGCAGAAAAGGGATGCTTGTCGTCTGTGCTGGAATGTAGAGCTGAATGGGCCCATTTGACAAAATGGGATGAGAAAGTGTTGTATGTGAAGTCGGCCAAAAGGGGAAATTGAATCATTCCGGGTTGGGAAGGCACATTGGGGAATAGTCCTGTTTCCTCTGAGTTGTGGCTTGGAGAGTTTCATAGGCTTAGCCGTGCTCCCTGAGGTGTGTATGTGTTTGAGCGTGTGCATGAGTATGCATGCATGTATGTGTTTGTGTGAAGGAGGTTTCCATGTGTACAGTATGCATCTGTGCACGCTAGTATGTGTCCTTAGAGTGGGACACGGTACAAAGCACACATTGTAGTTTGTGTCAAAGAGTAGCAAAGCTCTCTGTGAGTGGGAGGAGGTGTGCATCTGCAGCCCTATTTTTTATTGTGTCAGCAGCTCGAGCTTGTTCCCCACCTCTTGGAGTGATTCAACACCTGGCTGTGGTCCACATTCAAAAGTGATCCTTTAAACCAGGAGGGGACCACATTAGTTCAAGTGAGGTTTCTGCCGTGATTTGGAGCGTTTCTGAACACCTGTCAGTCACATTCATAAAAATACAACCGGCCATTATACTCACTATATCGAAAAGAAATGCCACGAGATATTTAATGTACTTAGCCGATGTTCCCAGTGGGCATAGGTTCAGTGCCAAGTTGTCTGCCCTGCAGCGGTTTCATTTCAGCGTGAGTGTCTTAAATAATCTTAAAGACGTGGCTACAGCTGAGACTGTAAACCATTTTTGTTAGAAAAAGTTAAGCAGGAAATTTGTTGACAAGTCTTTTTCATTTTCTTTTTTTCTTTTTTCCAGTTGGACCCCATTCCGGACGAGGTGGTGCAGCAGAGACCGAATGCCAACGCTGTCCACTCTATGGAGAAAGTTCTTGAAATACAAAGTGAGTAGAATATTTATATATAGGCATAACATGCATCAGCCCCTACGTGATTGTGTTTTTAATGTATCTTACTGAATGATATTTGGTGTAGGTTTTAGTTCAACTATGTTTATATATTGAGCATCTGTAGATGTTGTAATTATTAATATTCCACATACAAAACCTCATCAAATCTCTCAGCAATGAATAGCCAGTGGTCCAGTGTGCACAGCAACTGTTCTGATTGACTACATGTAAATGACCTTAACCCTGTCCTGGTCTTCTGTAGGTAAATACTGGCGCTCCCTGCAGCGCTCCGCCTCCACACTCGGTTGCTCGTTGAGCGAAGCCCTACGGCACGATGCAGAGGAAGCTGAGACTGTTTCCGCTATGGCCTCATTGTCTGTCGCCAACAAGCACATTGGAAAGAGGTACACACTGTTATCTATGTGTAGTAGTTCTCAGTGACTGGTAAATCTTTGTGCATGTTTAAGGGAATAGCTCAACATTTTGTGAAATAGGTTTATTCGCTTTCTTGCTGCAAGTGAAATGAGAAGATCAGTATCGCTCTCCTGGAGCCTTCGCTGGTTGCTTGGCAACATCACAATGCAGCAAGACTCCAGGAAGTGACTCAGCCCAGACAAGAAGCTTTTCGGACTTTTTCAGTTTGATCTGAACCAAAATTACAGATGTGAAACCAAACAGCTGAAATTTGGTCCGACCAAAAGAGGTAGTCTCGACCCGGATCAAACTGAACCATGGCCTGGTTTGTTTCTAGTGTAAAAGCATTTTTTTGGATGGTTAGGACCAAATACAGGAAGTTATGGCAGGCTATCATTGTGTTATAGGAGAAGCGTAGCTTCTTTAAGGAATAGCTCAGTGCTAAGTGTGGACGTGAGAGAGAAAAAGTGACGATGAGAGAGAATACGAAAGGGACGGGGAAGCCCGTCTACAAAAGTATCGGGAGACGCGGCTTACATATGTGATGACGACAGGACATAGTTATGTCATGTCTAGTTCTTTAGTGTGCTTGCATAACTGCAGTTTGAAACCAAAACTAACTGTATGAAATATATACAATGTAACAAAAACATGAACCTTGGTTCAGACTTTTAGGTGTAAAAAAGGCCCTAAGAGGAGCTAGTGGATTTTGTTACCTTAAGACAGAGCCAGGTTTGCTGTTTCCTACTGTTTCCAGTGTTTTTGCTAAGCTAACCAACTGCAGTCGGTAGCTTCAGAGTGGTATCAATCTTATTTAACCCTCGTCAAGAAAGCAAATATGCATATTTCCCAGAATGTCAAACTGTTACAATAATAGGACTCAGTCTCTCATCAACCTCATTTACAGCTGCTGCAGATATTTTGGTGGGTTTGGTGTATGACACCCCCATCTCAATGAATTTATACACTGGAAGTGTTAACATGGGTTGCGTTAAGTGTCCATCTATGACAACACAAAATAAGTAATTTGTGTTGTCTCTTACTACCTTTCTTTGGCACCGTGGTTATTGTACTTTGCAATGTTTTATAATAGCGTGTACAGTGCAGTCCTTAAAGTGTACAATGGTCCTGTAAGCCAATAATATTGCAGTATTGTTTATGGTATTATCTTTTCCCCCAGGGCTCAAGAGGAACCAATGGAAGAGGAAGCTACTATGTAAAAAAACAAACTCCCTAGTCTTTGACCACTCATACCAGTCTTCTTCTTTGACACAGTATACACTCAGTGTCAATTTAAATGCCACTCCTATGTCTCACCCCTGCCACATCAAGCTGGCATCTTATTATGGGAGAGAGGTAGCCGAGCTGACAAAAGTTGGCGCTCAAAGGAAACGGAACACTGACGATGAGCGATGCATTCACTGATCAGCAGTGCACAGACTGATCAGCATAAATGTGTTCCATTGTCTCTCCAAGACCTTGGATTACAGAGGATTGACTCAACCATCCCGCAATGACAACCTCGAGTGCCAGTGCTTTTTTAAAACACTAGACAAGATGTACTTTTTGAATGCCAGTAGGATCCATACACAGACGATGCATAGTCATCTTCTTTTCTTATTTTTCTGTTGTTTCTGTGCTTTATCTTTCATCAAAAACCACCAGAGCTAATGTGATTGTGACTCTTAAGATATCCGGACGAATGGAACAAAGTGGTCGAATTTCTTGCCATTTTCAAGTTGGTTGACAATTACAGATGAGAAAGGTCAGCAGATGTTGTCATTCCATTATGACTGACAGCGAAAGACTGTGCGTTCGTGCCTTTTTTTTGTCTTTTTTATTTTCCAAACCTGGTGGATTTTCTGTTGAACTCTACTGAAAGAGCATTGCCTTAAATACAGGTTTGGGAATGAGGCCTCTTCTCCTCAACCCCTTAAACATTTTTATCCTGGCAAGACATCCAATGCCTGCATGTTGGCACATAGACTGGAGGACTTTGGCATGTTTACCTATAATTCCCTGCAAGCAGCCTTCTGTCTCTCCCTGTACCTCCATCATTTAAATAATCTCATTTGAGAAGGTAGTCCCCAGCAACAAGTTGGAGGTGGTTCAGTTTAAAAGTCACAGGTGGATTAGTAATACTCAGTGGAACCATGTATTAGATACAGTCCCGTAGCCAGAGGAAATGTCCTAAAGGACCAGCTGCGCCTTAGTAAAAACGTTTCTCAATGCCCACAATGAATCTGCATACATTGCATTGGATGCAGCAATTGTTAATCTGTCTAATAGTTTTCCTTTTACTTGAAAATGGATTTAAAGTGGTTTAGTGGTAGTCTAAAAGATTTGCAATAGGGGGGCATTGGGGTCCCCTTGGCAACGGGCCTGATCAGATAGGTATCAGCTGTTCCCAAGAGAAGAGTTAAGTCACATGCACTGCACTAGAGCAACAGCAGAATCCTATTCTATGCCGTATTTAGACAATAATGAAGCCAAAGCATGATGGACTTTCTCTATAGAGTCAAACCACTTCATTTTTACATTAGAATCCGTCTCACCTTTTGCAGATTATTGAGGGATAGACAGGAATTAATCTCATATGGGCCAATTTGTTGAACCAGCCCTCTCTTAAAGACAACTGTGTCTCTGTGGTAACAATGACCAAACCACCTTGGGATTTTCCAGAGGGGTGTTCCAGTGCTGCACAGGCTCTCACAGCTGGTTTAACATTAACTTTAGTCCCTTGTTAAGCACATCTGCTCCCCAAATGCCAGGTGCTGTAAGGCAGGTGTGTGTTCATATACAGTGAATCACAAGCTGCTCTTTATAAATATTCAAGTGTATACACACATTTGCATAGTTGTTTTTCCTTATTAATCATCCCCCTTTCTCTTAAAGCAGTGTGGGATAATCCCATCCAGAATAAATATCCTTGCAACTTTGAATAGAACATGTAGCTCAGATTATGCTCTGGATGCCGAATCTGCCTGCATTTGATTAAATCTCAATAATTTATCAAATCTGCATTACAAACCTGAATCCTTTTCAATCAGTTTATACCTTAATATGAAAAAAAAAACAAAAAACTCTAAGCTTAACTTCTAAACTTAACTAATGTGGGTTTTGTACTGACTCTTAACTTAAACTAAACTGGCTATCGGAGCCCAACCCTGCTAGCCAGACTATACAGCACACCAACCACCAGCCTAGTTGTAGTTAAATTCAGTTGTCCATTTTGGCAATGAAAACACCATAATAACAAGGTACGTTTTTTCCTAAAAATGCATGTACAAGTCTGATTAAACAGTCCAAGTGTGCAGACGTGGACTTCCTGTTTGTAACCATCCCTCCAACTTGTCTTTGGCACCTGGGCAACTACCTTCTCTCACCTTTGGTTCATCTACCAGCTGACCGTGTTTCATGTATTTTTTCAGTGAACAGGAAACTGTGGTGTTTACCGTTGTTTACTGTACATAGGACATGGATCTCACATGGAGTATTCTTGCCACACACATTTGTCAACGACTACTCTTGTCTATTCTCTTTCCTCTCATCCGTTTCTTTTTTTTTCCTGGCTTTATTGCCCTGTCAGTGGAATCCAGTGACTTCTTTTTTTTTTCATGTTTTTTTGTTCACTTTCCCCTCTCTGTCTCTCTGTTAAACTGTAAAGCTGACATTCTTCACAACAGGTGAGGGTTCAGATTCTCTCTTTAGTGGACATTACATTACTTATTTTCTGTTTTTTGTGGGAGTGTTGGGATGCAAATGTTTCTACTTTGTATAATGATGGACAATTGTGTATTTACTGTCTGTTCATAGTAGATTTATATATGAAAAGAAATAAGTATATTATATATATATATATATATATATACACATAATGAAATACCATGATCCTGTTTTTGAAGTTAGTATTGAAAAATGCTACATTTCATGGGCCTTCAACTCAGTCTGCCCTTTTTAGGGTGTTACTGAAGGCACCATTTATTGTCCTTAGTTACAGTTGGTTACTTGTTGAGTAGCATTTTACTGGTTGTCTTTTTGTCTTTCAACACTGATGACTAGTTTTTGGCTTCATCCATCCCATTGGTACCATTACACTGATACACTAGGTGTGCCATTGCCAACCGCTCGGCCACACACATTCATGCACGTATTCCTACTATTCCACTTTTTTTTTATTTATGTGTACAAATTATTGTAGAAAAACACAAATTTTAGCTGGCACCTATAAAGTTTCAGCATGAAATGTGAGACTAAAATTCTAAATCTGGATTCTACGCATCTCAAAAACAATCTGTAGTGGTTCTCTTTCTTAAAGATTTACAAGTTCATCCTCTAGACCACAAAAAATGGGATGGGTGGATTTGAATTGGAACATGGCCATGCTATTCCCCTACATCATATCACTCTGATGGCCTTACAAATCTTTTCACATGCTCATCACTTATATCCTTATCTGACCAAATGTCCTTAGTTTTCATTGAACTTAACATTCCATTTAAATTCATCTAGCTGACATGTGTATCTGGTTCATCAGCTAAGTGATGCCTCTGGGTTTCAGGGGGGCCTGTTGTTAGCAAGACTGTCCTGTATCCAACAGATCACAGGTGTTGGATCCCTGAAGCAGCCCACGTCTTCCTGTCCTCACAGAACACCAAAACTTCTCCCGTACTAGGACCAATGTTTTTCACAATATCTATGTCTCAAAGGAGCATATAGAAGAAAAGAAATATGATCGTCATGCCATAAACTGATTGACATGTTCTTAAATCTCAATCAGACTTTCGAGGACAACATTTTCTAATTTTGACTGAATGTATCTGGAGCCATGCTGCATCTCATGTCCCTAAATCGTCTCCTCTGCATTCTTTTCCATGGCTTCTGCAGATGGCCACAGAGGTCAATGTTAAGACTATATAATGCTAGTGTCATCTACAGTACCACTTTGTAAGTGTACAAAGGAAAATTATGAGTCAGTGCTTGCAGTAAATTGTAGGCCATAAAGTAGGATTTACACTGAGTACCCGAGAGATAACTAAGGTCTAAGCATTTGTAGACGGGCATTATTGGGCATCACATTTTTAGGTTTTTTTTGTATGATTTAAACGCATAGCCATGTGAAAGATGTGTGATTTTTCAATACATTCCTTTTATATCAGTCACCTACACAAATACCACTTTCTCCTGTGTTTTTTTTTTTTTTTGTAATTTCCAGGACTTCTTAATTGTGATACTTCATGCATATAGATGTATTTGTGGTTGGAATATAAAAATGCAATTAGTCAGGCTATCCTGAATATCACCTTAACTTGGATACGCTGACATCTCTGTGCATGTAAATACACTTGGTGAGATGCTTTTTGGTAACCCAGCCACGAACATTCCCAGACCCTTTTGCGCAGCAGTGCCAGTCATGGGGTTTCTACTGCTGAATGCTTTGGTTTCTCAAGAGGAGCCAAAACCAGCACTGTCTGGCCACTCTGGCCATCTGTCTTCACTGTTAGTCTTGACATAGTCTATTTCCTTGACGTTCCACTTCCGGGATTGCTCCGGTGCCGCAGGAGATTCCGCCGGATGCATGTATTTCCGCCGATTTCCTTTTCCTTGCGCTTTTTTTGTTGTTGTTGGAATTCTAAACTCCGGGCGGATTTCTGAGGACTATGGTTAACTGCTCCTCAGATCTCTGCAGGGTAAATCCAGACAGCTAGCTAGACTACCTGTCCAATCTGAGTTTTCTCTCGCACGACTGTTTTGCAGCCGCTCCGTGCTTGTCCCAAGACGATTGTGATTGGTTTAAAGAAATGCCAATAAACCAGAGCACGTTTTTCTCCCATCCCAGAATGCTGTGTGGACTAGCCAGTACCACCTCCGCTCCGCAGTGTGTGGATGGTCTGGCAAAGCGAGCGACTAGTCTTAACCCAATGTCCAGTAACAAAAAAAAAAAACCTGCAACATTCCATTTTGTTATCATTTCCATTTATTAGGCAGGGTCATATCTTTTTGTTTTAACCCCGATAGTTCGGTCCAGCCAGGTCCAAGAACAGTCTGTTGATTAAGGTGGCCTGGTCCGGCTTCACTCCATTCCTCTTTTCTCTCTGCATGGATCCGTATGTCCGCATGCACTGCCCCCGCCTGTCTGTCTGTCCAGTACCACATATCAGCCCAAGGGATCGAGCACTGAAGGACATTAGTACTTTCACTGTATCCAAACTATCTCTTTTACTGCTTCTTTGTTTCTGCCGGGGAGGAGTTTGGGTGATTTCCATGTTGTGCTTTTACCTTCACCATATGGAATCATCAAACCTGGAAGACTTCTGTTGAATATTTTACAAAAAAAAAGTAAGAAAAAAAAAAGTATCTAGCACTTGTAACACAGACAATAGATTTTATTGTATTTATGTAGAAAAAAATTGTTTTAGGGGGACGCTTTGTAAACTGCGACAAAAGAATGGACAACCTTTTTTTTTTTTTTTTAAATAAACCAGGCAAGATGTGACTTTGGTGGAGTTTTTGGGAAGACATTTTGTTCTTTGTCACATCTGGACTTATCAAAGGGCTCCATCCAGGTGCCTGGTGATTGTTAACGGTTGTCCATTCCACTAAATAAGCCAGTTATTGCTATGACCACTGTGGTTAAAAAACAAACAGTTCTAGGTTTACATATGTATAAAATGCATATTCTTTTTTTTATCAGTTATGTTTTTGACTTGTTCCACCATTGTTACAGAAATAGTACATTTTTCTCGGGAACCTTTGCTCTAACATGTTGTCTTTGACATCTACAATATAAAGTATTGTTTTGGAAAAACTGCAATGTCTGTTTTTTTCTTAATAGTGTTGGTTGATGGTTTTGACTGCAAAGAAAAGGTTTATCCACTGTCAGGCAAACTTGGGTCTTGCTGTCAGACATGAAGGCAGATGCCGATAAGAAATCGATGCAGCAGAACAAAAGATAGTCTTTTTTATTTATTTTTTTTATTCCACACATTCTTTTTCCGACGTACATTACTCACAATGAACCGTGTCCGCTGACAGGTTGGTTGGAGATTTGCGTGTGTTTTAATATTAGCAGCTAATGTAGCCTCGTGCCGCTGGCCTCAAGCAGAGATGAGCAACGGGCTACAGAGCTCTGTTAAGCTCACTTCTTTCTAACTCCACACCCCCAGATTGTTTTCATTTTCAAACTTGTAGTCTTTTGAAGCCAACTGACAAGATATCACTTGAGACTTTTTATCAGCCTTCATGCAGCTCCATCTGGAGTTGCAAAAGGAT
Source organism: Perca fluviatilis (assembly GCF_010015445.1). Classification (NCBI taxonomy): domain Eukaryota; kingdom Metazoa; phylum Chordata; class Actinopteri; order Perciformes; family Percidae; genus Perca; species Perca fluviatilis. The sequence continues at coordinate 8,317,219 of NC_053123.1, forward strand.
TATACAACTTTCTTTTTTTTTTTCACTTGCAGTAGTACTCTCCAAGACCTGCAAACAGACCTTGGGGTGTAAAATGGGTGGAGTTCTCCCTTAAATCCAGAGGGAGGCAGCATTGCAGGGATGGCAACATTAGCCCCACAGTAGCTCTGGGATTAGCCACCCATTTGGAAAGGTCAAAGGTCTGAGCTAGTGTCCAAATAAACAGCAGTGAATCCCTGTTGGTGGTGGAACTAACGCTAGGACAACAGTCCAAAAGCAAACAAAACCAATCCCGCCTCACCTCCCCTCAAATAAACACACATTCCACCGCTTTCCTGTCAAACTCTGAATTTAGAGAGTAGCAGGGTAAATACTACCACTGCCTTAGGCTTTGTAGGCTCGTCACCATCTCTGTAAATCATGGAGGCTCGAGACACCACGCAGTGTCCAAGGCAAACGAAAAGGAGCACATCTCTGCCTCCTTGAGAAAATAAGGTCAAACAGAGACATGAGGGACAATATTTACCATCATACAGATGGTGAAAAGAGCTCCGATGGCTCCCAGAAGTAAAATGGGATGATGTTAAAGCTGGGAATGTGACCTCTTTACGGTTCCTTGGCGGCTGGGGATGCTCTAATGACCGCGCTCGTGACACAGACTGCCCGTCTCACCTTTAGCTCACCGTAGGCGTCGACACGTTCGTCATCTCCGCTATGTAGCGACACACAACTCTTTGACCCCTCAGTAAGGTCAGGTCAGAGAAAAGGTGGAGCCCTGAACTTTCCCCCCTTTCTTTAAGGACCAACCCACAAGATGGCCGCTTCTTACCCACTACAAAGTGGGTTGATTGAAATCTGGGAAACCCCCTATCTACAGTATTTTCCTGTCTTGTTTCCCCACAGTGACATTCTGGTGTGCGGCAGCTCTCTTGCCTTGCTCGTCTTCTTGTAGCATCGGCTGTTGTCAGTTAGCTCTGTCATTACCCGGCCACCCGTATGCCTAAAACAGACCTCATCCTCCCAGCTGCGCTCATCACCGCGCTTTTTTAATTGCAGGTTTTGACTGACTCGAAAGGGCGATGAGGCTTTGGCCAGCTGCTCGGCTGACAAATTAAACTAATTACAGATGAGAGTCATTAGAATCAGTTTTAGATCATCAACACACACAGACATGCAAATCGAAGAGTTGTAACAGATCTGCATCCAAGGCGTACGTTGGGGGATCATTGAGGTGGCCCAGTAAAGTAAGATCTGGTACTAGGAAACACCTTGGCAAGTTCTTTACACAAGCCAGTTTGTATCTGACAAAATGCCAAAAAAAAATCTGTATTTTATCTTCAGTTTTCCTCAATTTATTTTATTCCAAGCATGGATTTGGAAACGTTGGAAATGCAGATGAGGGAGTGTGTGACAGTTTGCTGTTGTTTCCATTGGATGTTCCACCAGTCCAGTTGGGACCTCTGATCCATAGTGTATTTGAAAAGCTGTGCAGTGTATGCTCGTCTTGCTACTGTATGTGTTTAGTCTGGTGTCGAGCGCGCTTGGACATCAAAAGGCCAAGGACACATGAGGCTGCGAGGAGCTGTTGCGAACATAACACTGAGGCCGGGTCACTGTCAGCGTCAAGAGTCAAGAGTCACGTTGGCTGTGCAAAGTTCACACACACGCTGCCAACGATTCTTATGCTTAATCATTAAGATCGAGGACAAAGCAAAAAAAATATAAAAAAAAATGATAATCTTTATTATGGGAAACCTGTCAACCTCTGTAAAAGACCAAATCACAACTGGAGGAAATAAAGGACAAAGAGAAGAGAAGCTCTGGCTTCTTTAGGCAGAGCTATTCTGGTAAAGAGAGTTTTTTTTCCTGTACGTAAAAACATACGGACCACACTGGATAGTGAATGATTTTAAAAAAAAAAAAAAAAAAAAAAAAAAAAAAATTTTTTTTTTTTTTTTTTTTTTTTTTTTTTTTTTATATTTATATATTTATATAAAATATTTTTTTATATTTTTTATATTTTTTTATTTTTTTTTTTACACCCCGGCCCTAACACCCCTCAATCTCCACTTACTAGCTTTTCTTTTAACTTTTTCGCATCCCACCATGTGTATTAATAAATGCATTGCATGGTCTTCATCAGTGCCTGGAATTTGCTCAGTTGACATGAAGATGGCTTTGATGAAGACCATGTGATTTTGTCAATAGCTCCAGAAACAAATCTAGTAAGTTGACCTTGAGTTAGAATGGTTTTGTTTTGTATAAAAAAGAAGAAAAAAATCTAATGATTATAAAAGACATCAAAGTTTGATAGAAAACTGGCATTTCTTTTATTATTTAAATTCTTTGTTTGCTACTTTCAAGCCGTAGCACCAGTGTTTGAACGTTTTGACATTAAAGATGAGGTTGCATGGTTTAGATTGGGCAGAAAAGCCCTGTAGTTGTTTGTAGATGGCTTTGTTTGTTTTGAACCCAGCCACAGTTCATCAAACAGCCCAAACTTATACTTTATACCTTTGGGAAGAATCTTGAAACATGTCTAGTTTTTTAATTGAGAGTTAACTGTAATCAAGTGTTTTTAATTAAGTGTAAACATTTACTTTTTTTTTTAATTATTAATTAAAAGTTTCAATCTCATTCTTTCCTTCAGTTCAAAAGAAGTAAGCACTACTTAGTTTTACGGTTGCTTTGAGTAAATAAATCAATATTGGCTTGGGTTAAACTGAAGTGAGTTAAACAGTGTTAACACACCCTTAGAAGTTCTCCAGTGAAAACAAAGGTGAGAAAGTAAGAGTTGGCTTCTGAACTGGCATGTCCCAGTGACCTGTGCTGACCCTGGCAGTCATCACTGGTGCTAATGAAGAGTAAAGGAGGAGGGGAATGTTGGCATGTCACCCCACAAACATACCCACAAGCCTCCCGTCTGTCTCCTCCACAGCCGGCAGACCAATCGAGTTCCACAGCTGACTGACTCTAAGATGCAGATAGGGAGGCCCTGGTGCTGCACCATATTACTGCCTTATAGCTGGTTTGAGGCAAATGATCAGGCCAGCAATCTTTTGTATGAAACTGCTTTCCCAGCGATGCAGTTTACAGTAAGACGTTATAGTAAGCACATTTCTAATTTATTCTGTGTGCATATACTTTAGTACAGTCAATAAAGTGAAAGGTGGTATTCTTCTATAATGAAATACTGATGTATGAGTAAGATCATGCAAACTTCCACTTTATCATTTATGTAATGCTCCCTGTTGTTAGTGTTTTTCAGGTCAGTGTGTGTGACAATGTCTGCTTTCTGAGAGAGAATTGTTGCCAGGGTTTTGGACGAATTAGCTTATTATGAGACACGTATGTAGTTCTTTTTAGTGGTTTGAGTGAGTTTTGGATTTGAGATTAACTGCTTGGCCAAGTTGCATGTTGGTAATGCAGATTGTATGAAGAGTGGCTTTAGTATTAACCAATGCTTGTTAGCAATCGGGGGGGAAATACTGTAAATAAGTGATTCTTAAATGTCTAACTTGACTCACTGAATATTTGGCAGAGATAATTGTAGCATGCATCAGAAGGATTAATGACCAATGATTCACGTTAATGGGTTTTGTGTATTTGTATGTTTGAGAATACAATAATGCCTCGAAAACGTTTCCCTGTAGAGATGACATCTTCCAGCTTGCCCTTCAGCTGAACTGGTAAGGAAAGCTGTAATTATTGTTTGGCAAACATAATCGCTGACGCTAAAGTTAGATATTTTCCAACTTTGTGGACACTGGGATGTAATAATCATTCAGTTTATGTCTTCTTAGCCACCCTTTTGTGAAAGCACTAGCTAATGCCAGTGGAGAAAGACGGGGAGGATGGTGAAGGCTGATTTATTCAGGAATGGAACGGATGACGGAAATCATAGAAATACGGACGGAAACCGAGAATGAAGCAGTTTGTGTGTGTGTGTGTGTGTGTGTGTGTGTGTGTGTGTGTGTGTGTGTGTGTGTGTGTGTGTGTGTGTGTGTGTGTGTGTGTGTGTGTGTGTGTGTGTGTGTGTGTCAGCTGACACCAGATGGACAAAAGGCAAAGCCAGAAGAGAAGATGTGATATAAGGCTCCGAGCCAAGGGCCGAGTAACGCACTCAAAGACACATTTCCATACATGCTCCAAAACCTGCTCAGCTAAACGTTACATTCACTAATAGTACTCCATATTAATTGTTTGTCCAGATATTACTACTTTTATGTATTTATTTGTTGCCTAATTGATTCAATTCTTTTTAGCCCAACCCAAACCCAATATCAATTGAAACAGCACATGAACAACAAAAGCCTTTATGGTTGGGACAGTTTGTCATGCAAGACACTTTTATTACCCATCATACACTGCAGAAGATTTAAATGGAAGCATCTGCACAAACATTAATATATTTCACAGCCAGGAGCCTAAGTGATTGTAATCCGTGTTTTTTCATAATGACAGCCATCTAAAACGAAAACAACTTGACAGCTGTGACTGTGTTCACATGGCGACAACATCAGATTCATTGTAGTTTCTCAGTATGACACAAATAAAAAAAATGAAGGTGCTTTTTTTTTTTCTTCTCTCTACATCACTTAGGAATGTAAAAGTCAGTATCCCACACAACGTACTCATAGCAGGACGGATTTTACAACTATTTTCCTGTCCAATTTCACTCGCTTCCTGAGTCAAGAAAGCCCCGATAAGCCTTGCGGTAAAGATTTTGGAGGTGAGAGGATTCCATTCCACATCAGCATTTAATAAAGAAGATTCACAGAGAGCTTCGAGGGATTGGAAAGCAGAGGAAGTCGCTGAATTGTCTTGGATGAGCAGAAAGGTATGGATCCGTTCTCAACATGGTGCTATCACATCTACATCTACGCCTTTATTGTCACTACATGTCCAGCCCAGTGGTGGAATGTAACTATTATATTTAGTCAAGTACTGTATTTAAAGCGCCCATATTATGCTCATTTTCAGGTTCATAACTGTATTTTAAGGTTTTACCAGAATAGGTTTACATGGTTTAATTTTCAAAAAACACCATATTGTTGTTGTACTGCACAGCTCTCTCTCACTGCTGCAGATCCTCTTTTCACCTGGTTTCTGTTTTAGCTACAGAGTGAGACCTCTTTTTATCTTCTTCTTCTGTACTATCTTTGATTGCACTCGCACATGCGCAGTAGCTCAGATGTAGATCATGTCAGCTAGCTAACTCTAGAGACCGTAAAAGAAAGCCTGTTTCTCCAACTTTGGTCAGTTACAAGGCAGGATTAGCTGGGAGACTTCTAAATGAGGGCACACATGTAAGTAGTTCTTTTGTAGATTATGGTGAACTTGTGTGTGTTGTAGCAGTGCTTTGCTATTGAGAACGACGTAGCATACTAGCGTTAGTGTTAGCCGGCTAACGCTAGCATTAGCCAGCTAACGCTAGCATTAGCCAGCTAACGCTAACGCTACGAGCTAACGGTTGTGGTTAGCCAGCTCATTTCGGACTGTGACGTCACAGTCCGAGGCCGATTTTGAACAGCTCACCAGGAGACTGAAGGCAGGACACATTCAGAAACCGTATCTCACTCAAAACAGCAAGGATGGATTTTTTTCAAAGTTTGTATTTGTGTGGAAGCACCAGAGACACAAAAGTTTTTTTCATAATATGGGCACTTTAAGTACAAATTTGAGGTACTTGTACTTAAAGGTGCCCTGCCATACAAAACCCTTGTATATGTTAGGTCCATATGTGTTTGTGTTATGTGGTGAATGTGAAAATGAACTGCTACCTCCTCTGTCAGCTCTAGTCACTGAAAAGAAATAAGCAGAGAAATACGGCCAATTACAAAAGCTGGTCAGTCTGACATCATATTGCTTGAGCTCATTACTATTCATGAGCTCACCCAGTTGTGCTGGGTAAAGGATTCTGACAGCCAGGCTCTCATTGGCTAGCTGTTAGCCAATCAGCTTCAAACAGCTTCAAACAGCTTAGCTTGTTGAATATTAATGAGAACTGGCAGAAATCGAGCTGAGTCTTCCTGCAGGCTTTCTATACCAAACTAGAATGGCTTGAAACAAGGTAACCAAGGCATTTTATCCGCAAAATTTTTTACAGATTCCATGGTAGAACTTCAGACATTACCACAAAGTAATGAAATACGTGTGGCAGGGCACCTTTAACTTGAGTCTTTTCTTTTCATGCCACTTTCTACTTCTACTCCACTACATTTCGGAGGAAAATATCCACTACAATATGACAGCTTTAGTTACTTTACAAATTAAAATGTTGGCACACAAAATACATGAAGTTTATAAAATCTGATGTTTTATGATAAATTAATCTTCCCAACATTATAAGGGCCTACAAGTCCATCTGAAATGATTAGCTGATTAAACACAGAACTGTTTGGATTGTTTGCAGTTTCTAAAATGGGAGGATATTTCTGCATTGAATACTTTTTACTGATGATACTTACATACTTTTATTTATGTAACATTTCCAACGCAAGACTTTTACTTGTAACGGAGTATTTTTTACATTGAGGTATCAGTACTTTTACTTAAGTAAAGGATCTGAATACTTCTTCACATCACTGGTCCAGACACTGGGCGTTTCTCTTTTCATAGGGTCCTCTCAGAGGGGTCAAGCTGTTCTCTCAAAGATACTCTAACAGGTATGTGGATGATAATTTCTCCTGTAGCCCAGCTTTGAGAGTCTCTCAAGGTTGTATATCCATGCGGTGTGTAGCTGTTAGCCAATATCTTGAGAGGAATCTAGGCAGACTGAGAGAAGAAGGCTTGTGACTGGAAGCGATCGATTTAAATCCTCAGACCAGTTTTGGTACATTTCGAAGGTAATATTGCTCTCTTTTCCACCAGCAAAAGATTGCATCTGGATCAGAAAGAATTTAGGTGTGAATGTAGAGAATTGTGTTAGCCCTCCCTCTCCAAAGAAATAAAAAAAAAAAAAGCACTAGCCCTGAGGCCTAATGAAATTGCGGCGGGGCCCTCCTGTGTAGGATCAAAGTCTTAGGGAGCCTGATTAAATGATGGAATGAAGGAAAGGCAGAGTGGAGCTGAAGAAAAAGGCCAGAACCTCTACTAATTCCTTTTCATCCGGGCAGCCTCGACAGCCGAGGCTCTGCCAGGTTCCTCTGAACTCTGGGAGGCATCCTGCTCTCGCTCCTCTATGTGAGGTTCTGTCCGTTAAGAAAATGCATCAGGATCGCTCCATTAGTTTAGTTTTGATGTGGTTTTCTTGAAATTCCCATGCAGTACCTAATAAGTATACTGTGCATTCAGCACCTGTTTCTGCATGTTAAACCGCAAATATATAAAAGTTAAAAAATGTATAAACGTTGCAAGTGCAACCCAAGAATATAATTTGAGGGAAATGTGGAATATGCTAGTATAAAATGATTGACAGCCCAATTTTATAGACGCTTTAAACTTTATTTTCTTTGTTGATTTTTATTGTTCTGGACAGTGTGTAATTGCTTGTTATATGACCATGTATGACTAAGAAACTATAATCTAATTTAATAACAGTGATCATTATATGCACCTTATGTTATCCACTTCACCAAGTGATTGTCCACAACACACGATGAGAGAAAGAAAGGAAAAGATCAATACTTGAGGTGTATTTGAAGTCTGAGTCACACCTTATGTATGGCCATGGTGGCTGCCGAGACAGCTGACTTTAAGCTTTGCCAACACACACACACACACACACACACACACACACACACACACACACACACACACGGCTAACCTTCACTTTTTTTTTTTACTGAACCAGACGAACACAGAATACTGTTTGAGGCGCACAGAGTGTAAACCTTAACTTTATTCCCTTTTTACTGCAAATTAAAGTTTTGTAGCTTTTTCCGTCTGATTTTACGGGAAACATCTGGATCTTTCGCACCGCTGGAGCAGTGGCCCTGGGTGATTCTGTGCCGCTCAGCTGTGAGGGCCCGGGATAATGAGCAGGTATCAAACGGGCTCCTAGGGATAAGCCGGCCTTGGTAGGAAGGGCTGTCCAACGGCATCCGAGACCACCGTGCCAAACGTCAAGACTTGTTCGTCTTTGACATGTTATTATGGAATATTAACTTATATGTCTTAAGGAAGAATGTTTCCTTTTATTACTCAAATAGTGACTATAGGAATATTAGATTCTGATTATACAGAGAATGTGTGCATAATCCAGCACGTGTGAATTCACCCATGCAGCTTTACCGGTTTGTCACTGTTAATGGATGCAGTCTTCATACAGGGAGGGCCATGTCATACCTTGGACCAGCAAGATTAGGGTTAGTCACAGAGATCACAGTGCCACACACTTCTCTGTGACACATAAATCACTCAATTTAAAAATCACTGCCTTGGAATGAATAGCTTATTCCCCTTGTATGCGCCTCCTGTGCTGCCACACTGGTGAACACCAAGTTAAAATTAAAAAGCGAGGGATACATGACTCAGATCATCACTGAAAAATGAACCACTTCAGAGAAGAGAATATTTTAACATGAAGTAGGCATTACCAAGTATGAAAGCTCTGTCTGTGAAACTGCCATATATACATTTATGTAACCGTGTGTGTGTGTGTGTGTGTGTGTGTGTGTTTGTGTGTTTTAACTCTAAATAAGTGTATAATGTGGGTTTGGTGCATCATCATCAGCAGCAGCAGCAGCAGCAGCAGGAGGAGAAAGCCACTGTGCTTGCAGGTGTTTCCCCTTCAAACCACACTGAGTTTGAGAAAATCCCACAGACTGGCAACCTCCAAACATTTAGGGGTTGCCTGTGGAAGACAATAGTGATTTTATAGCATAATCATGGTGCTATATGTTTTTTTTTTTTTTTTTGTTGCCCTGTTTCCATCTAAGATGTATTGTAGATTCCCTACAGTCAGAATGAAAGGGCCATGTTTGTTTTGCTAGTGATAAAATGATTAAGCTATTTAGAAGAAGAAGAAGAAGAAGAAGAAGAAGAAGAAGAAGAAGAAGAAGAAGAAGAAGAAGAAAGTTGAACCTGAAAGTAAGGATTCCAACAGCAGAGCCACAGTGCAAAGTTTAGCTGAACCAGCACCAGAGAGTCAGCATGGCCTAGCGTTCACACCAGTTAGCCCCGCGTTAACAATGAGCTCCTTTCAGTGTTTAGATTGCATCTATAACCACGTCTGGGAAAACGAGATGTAAACAAGTGTAATGTTTTAAGAGTGAGCGAGAGAGATTCAAAGGAATGTCCTCAGCCGTCTATTTCCTGGCTTTTTTTTGCTTTCTTTCTTTTTTTAAGCTGCAGGCTGAGAGTTATTGTCCTTATCTGCGGTTGTTGGGGGGGCTCCCTGCTCGTTAAAGAGCCAAGGCAACGCCATTTGAAATGATTACTCGTTATTTAAGCGGACAAGCATTTTATATGAGTGAGTTTGAAACTGGCTCGAATTTCCTCCCCTGTTAATGAAGCTAGGCTATATGTTTTATGGTCTTTTTTTTTTTTTTTTTTAAGTCGGCGTTTTCTTTCCATAACAACAGGAGGGGAGATAAAAAGGGGTGTTCTCACACCCAGCAGTGAATAAAAAACGTGTTGTTGCGGTGTTAGTTTTTCCCCCTAATCTAGCAACTACAAGGAGAACCTGAACAAGCGAACCACATTGTTTAATCGATTTTTCATTATCTTCTTGTTGGATGGAAACCAGATTAATTAATGCATTAATCCATTCATGAATAATGAATGATTTTAATGGAATTGATTCAGCCGAACTACATGTTATTATGTTATAGCTTGATATATACAGCTGGAATAAAAAAAAAAAAAAAAAGCAACCATATTTCGTTCAAAAAATATGTGTTTTTAATAAATAAGCAAAAACAAAAATGTACATTGGACGGAGTTTGGAGACTTGCTAAAGAACGTCGGTGAAATACATCCATGCAGCAAATGACTCTAAATTGCATTGGTCCCTTTACAGGCGTACTTACACAGGTATGTACAATATGCATTTATTTATATATATTTATACTTTGGTTTAAAGTCTTTGGAAAACAAATATATATATCCTTCTAAAAAAAACGGTTAAAGGATGGCTTTAACCGTTATAGAGCTTTGCGCTATAACATCTTTGGGCTATACACATTGCAGGTCTGTCCTTTCCCCTCTCTCTGCCACACACACACACACACACACACACACACACACACACACACACACACACACACACACACACCCGAAGAGTTTGTACTGTAGTTGTGGGTCACATTACGTCTCTTCGCCATGCCCTTTGAGGTCGATGGGTTCTTCAATAATCCCTTTGGTCTTCATACTTTGTAGTAAACAGTCTGTGATGGAGGGAAAGAGATAGGCTACATGTAAAAAATCATTATTGAAATAGAAAACACAAATGCTAACTGGATGAATGACACCTATTGATTTTGGCTTTTGTTGTGCAGATATATCTGGTGTTTTTTTTTAAACATTCACTGGCTCTAGCGTGTGGGAAGTCATTAATGAATCAATTATTAGCCACTGAGCTGAGTAAAACCACATGGCAACAGAAAAGCAGGACCATTTTGTATTTGAACATAGTCCTACAGCTGCAGTGAAATACAGGAAAAAGACACACAGTTACTGTGGCTTTTAGTTTGAAACACCTGAGTAAATGCACGCGTTTTCTTTTCGCTGTGGATCAGTGGACAGTCCTAAAACAATACAATCTAATTCCTCAGAGCAACATGAAGCCCTGAGTCATTATAGAAATATAGCAGTAAGGTTGGTAAAGGCTATTTTTACAGGCCTTTTCTTGTTTTAATGAATAATATCTTCATGTGGATTTTAATTTTAAAGTGTTCCCCGTTTTAATCTGTGCAACAACATGAATAATATGTATTTCTAGAGTTTTTCATTTCTGTGTAAGCCACATATTTTGAGAAGGAAAAAGACAGTTTCTGATGTTGCTATAAAAGCTACAATAGGCCTTGACGTTATAATCCTTTATTTTCCTTTACATTCCAAGAAGGTCAATTAAACTCAGAATTACTCAGAGAAAAGCCTTCAAATTGCCTGTGTTTACACAAATCACTGTAATGAAGCGTATTCATCTCCCCCACGGCCCCAGGATTGGTTTACAACAAAGCCTCACTGATGGGCGGTCTGCTAACTACATGTCGGGCCCACGAGAACTAAACAAACACTGCCTCTAGTTAATTTAACCCAAAGGGTTATTTAGTGGGAGCTTTATTCAGAAGCAGCCTTAAATTAACCGCTCATACTACAATACCCGTGCCTTTATTTTGTAAGAGCCATTGCTGGTACGTCAATTCAATTATTATATAAGCTGAAACGGACTTAAAAAGACAAGGGGGTCTTTCCTGAAAATTGACAATATGTCATCATTTGGTCATAGCGGTAAAATTGAGTAGATTTTTTTGTGCGCCTCTGTTGCTAAATGGCACGTTTACATGTAGTTCACTAAAATCACACCAGCGATTGCTCGGCTCCAACTCCGAGAAGAGATGATCAGTAGCCTACTGTCAGAGCTGTCAGGTGTATTCTGATGACGCTGCCGGAGCGGCTCTTCGCTGTGTGGGTTACTGTATCACTGACACGGGCTCTCAGGACATGAGCGAACCAGGCTACAAATCTGCAAAATAACACCAGCAAATCCTGACTGCCTGTTAATGCGGCCCTCTGTTTTTATTGTCTTGCACTGGCCTGAACTTTTCATGTCCAGCCGAGCTGCCCATTCCTGCGGTCTCCACACAGGAAAGCACTCTATTGTGGATATAAATTATCCGTGGTGGCACTACAGCTGCGTTTTTCGTGCGTCCCAGTACTTTTTTTTTTTTTACCTCAGTCATTATGAAATGCTGTTAAGAGGGACTGAGGATTAACAACTGTCTGATTAAATACGTTTCTGGTCAAAAAAAGAACTGACTTTTATTTATTTTTTTAATTCTTCATTTGGCCTGGCATGTGAAAATGATCCGAAACTATTATTTGTATTAATCAGCCTACTTCCCTGCGCCTAACCATTTCCCTCAAAATAATTTCAAGTTTCCGTTTTCCAAATCCTGAACTGAATTGATTAAGCGTTTAAGGTTTCGCTTGAATGTAACCTGGTGTCTGTGGGTCACCCAAGCCTCGCGCACAGCAGCATCTGGATGCACACGCTCAGTTGGAAAGAAGCTGATGCCTCGGTGTGAAATGTGTCACACACACATAACAAGCGCGCACAGGACAGGCGAGCTTCTGAACATTCAACAATTAAAATGTTGGTGCACATTTGATGCGCACGACCGTTTTGGTAACCATCTTAACATCTCGGGAAAGTCACAGTATACAGATAAACTGTGAATCTGCCTCATATAGGCTACTGTAGCTATTCCAGCCCGCATCGTCATTATTTAATAGGCCTGCTACTTTCTTTATATCAATCATTTTCTTATGAATTCCCTTATTCCTCTTTATTTACAATGTGTCCAATAATAAATACATTCTGACTACAGATACTATTAATATAAGATTTCCTTTGCTTCAGTCTGTGGTACCCACCGCTTTGGCATTGTAAGTGAAGGTCTCTGGGTGCTAGTGTGATGCTGACATAGACCAAGCGCCCTCCATCCTCCACACGGAGAATGCGTAACTGAGTCTTTCGTGCGCAACGTAGCTGCAGCTGGACATCTTGTTGTCCATCTCGTCGCTCTGCAGCACCTGACAGAGAAAATCAATGTATCTGGAGGCGAGCTTCAGCGTCTGTATCTTGCTGAGTTTGTCCGAGGGCAGCGTGGGGATAATTTTGCGCAAAGACGCAAAGGCCTCGTTCAGAGACTGAGTCCGTTGCCTCTCCCGGACGTTGGCCAGGACCCGCTGGTTCTGCAGCTCCTCGTACGACTGATTGCTGCTCGGACTCGCCTTTTTAACCCGTTTAACCGGACCCGGGCTGCTGCCGCCGCTGCTGTCCTCGCTGGACTTTTTGCTTTGTCTCCTCTTCCCCGCGAAGCGTTTCTGCCTTCTGTCCAGCTCCTCCTCGCTGGTCACCAGACTATCCACTGGGGAGACCGGAGAACTGGAGCCCTCTTCCATTTCTTTCTTGAAGAAATGCAGGGATAGAGCAGAAAAAACGCTGTCCACCTTTGATGCCGTGGTTACAAAAATAGTGAAGATATCCGTAAAGATGAGGGGAATAATGTCAGGATGCCTCACTCTCTGCGTCTCTTGCTTTAAGAAGAAACAGATTCGAACTTGAGGTTTGCACGCTTCTCCTCCTGCAGGAAGTTTTTTGCTTAATGTTTTTTGGAAACTTTATCCCGGTTTCAGATGCTAAATAGTTTTGAGAGTGGAAGAGGAGGGGTTATGAGGCCGGAGGGGGAGCTAGTGCGCGCCTCGGTGCCCTAATAGGCAGGAGGGACCAGTCATGGTTTCATATGTCTGGGATGTGACTGAAACAAGGCACTTATTTACTGTCAGAAGCAACGGGAATGTGTTTGATTTTTCCTATTTGCGCACGGTTAGTATTTATAATTATTTTTTAAACCACAATTAATCATACTATGAATGATGGGTTGAATTATTACATATTGTCCGGATTAAATGTTTGTTACGCACTTCTTATAATTATTTTATTCATCTCGAATTACTGCTGATTATTTTTAATATTTGGTTTAGATTATGAACTAACTTATATACAATCTAATAATATTCCCTCAGAGCAAACATCTCAATAGCTCTAAAATAAAACGTAGGAAGGTTGAGGGTTGTATTAAAGTAAAATGTTAGTCTGAGCCACGCCAGTCAACCGTATTAACAGCTGTAAAAAAAAAAAAAAAAAAAAGAAGCCTGTGTGCCATGTACAGTTACTCTCTGCAGGGCCTTTTATACGTGGTCTAACCATCCGTGTACAGTAAATACTATGTTTTCCTCTTCGCTCTATGGAGGGCGATTTACGCACAGATTCGTCGAAAACTATCCGCTTGATCTTTAATCGAATCAAGTCCGTTCGCTCTCACAGTTCCTATAATGTGTAAGTCAAACAGGAAGGAGGCTTAAACTAACCGAGGAGCTCTCCGGTTTCTGCAGATACCTCCAGCGGACGATGTCTCCATGCGTTTTGTCAGCGGTCCACCTCTTCATCTGTCATGCCATGTTTTCCCTACACAGAGCGGCGCACAGGTGGCTCACATTATAGAGCTGAATATAACCACTGCCAAAATGCACAGTTTGTCCAAATCAGCTGACTGACCTCGAGAGATTTCTGTGGGTCCATATTGTTTTTTTTTGTTTCTTTTTCCTATGGCCAGTGTTCTTTAGCTCCCATAAAAATGTCATTTCACTTCTCATTGTTTTTTGCATCAAATATCAATTTGTTCTTTTAAGGGGGAGTGATGTGTTCTTATTTTTTAGAATATCATTTTTTAAATATTGAAATAATGCATTTCAGACTTTTCTTTTTCTGAAAGACATTCCTGCTTATTTTAAGGAAAGACAACTTTTCGATGTAAGGTTACATCTTCATCAGAGTCCTCAAGACATCTGTGTTGCACCAGCAATTTTTTGTTATTTTATACTGTTGTGTCCTGGCCTGCCTTGGTTGCACCCGATTGTTGGTCTGCAGAAGCGCAGAGAACTCTCCTTTTTACCTGACAACTATAGACATATCTTTAACCTTTTTGTAGCGTAGGCTACTTTACCCTCCAAAACACAATATTGGATGATGTTCCTGAAATTATGCTGCTAATGTGAGTCTATCATTAATCAAATGGTAGTGAATAATTGCCTCTTATTAGGAAGCAATTTAGCTAATTCACACTGTTGTGTACACTTTAGTTCACCAAGAGTATCTGAAAATAATCAAACTGCAGTATCGTGAGTGCATGTGCCCATGCTATGTGTTCTACGCATCTGGGGAGACTGGTCGCTTTAAATGGGGCAGAACCGAGTACCTCCTGAAAGTTACAAAACATTGTTTGAACCCATGAGTGCTCGCTTGGTATTGGGACACATCCTGGTTTTCCCTTGAAAGGTCCCCTGGCCTATAGGAAACCCTGGTCTGCTTTGTGTTTTAAGGTTCCATTTTTTACTCTTACATCCTTTCATAAATTTCCTAAGAAAAAAAAAAAAAAAAAAAAAATAAAAAAAAATTAAATAAAAAAAAAAAAAAAAAAAAAAAGAAAAAAAAAAAAAAAAAAAACACAAACACAAAAAAAAAAAAAAAAAAAAAAAAAAAAAAAAAAAAAAAAAAAAAAAAAACAAACAAAAAAAAAAAAACACACACACACACACACACACACACACACACACACACACACACACACACACACACACACACACACACACACACACACACACACACATACACACACACACACACACTTTCCCTGATTATGCCCTCTGACCTCCTGCTCCCTGCTCAGCTGCAGGAGGCCTCCTTGCCCAGGGGAGAAGGTTCTGACTTGCACAGTGAGAGGCTGATCCTGCACAGCGTCTGCGAGGTTGACTCCGCATATACACAAGAAGAAAAAGAGCGAGGGGGGCCCCTGGCCAGCACTTTTCCATCCACTGTATATGCTCTGGGCAATGATAAGCTAGCTGGTATTCAAAAAGGCAAGCAGCGAATGATGAGGATGACAGCTTGCCCCCGTCTCAAACTGATAAGAATTCATTCCCGATCATATTCCGCTGCAGAATATAATGTGAAAAATTGTGAGAAAGCTTCAACATGATCATTTAACATACATTCTTGCAAGATTCATTTAACTCTGTAATGTTAATACATCTATATCATTTTGAGTTTTTTTTCCTATTGAAAATGATAAGATATTAATTAATTATTATTGATGATTTAGTTTACCTCGGCACGGTCTGTGAAAACTTTTTGAAATAGAAATATAGGCCGTAATATCCATAAGAGGAAGTCACTGGCTTATTTGCTCTTTTTCCCCTGTGGATGTCAGTAAGCGATTCATGTATATCCCACCTAACGCTCCTTGGAGAAGAGAGGAATTCTTGGTCTCGGTGGTTCTCGCAAGAACCCCCTGAGAGAGATGAAGAGAGCGAGAGACGGAGAGGCAAAGACGGCAGAATGAAGTGAGAGAGGGATGACCTGCCTCTCAGATCAAAGATGAGCTTGGGCCGTAATTCAGCAGAGCAGAATGACGTACCTCTGTCTTGTCTGACACCCTTAAAACCAGCTCCACATGAGTCCAGGGCATGGCCTTAATAAGCCCAGATCCTTTCTGCTGTCACATCAGTGAAAACACATCCTTGTCGCATGCACAGCCTTCTGCCTCCTTCACATCTACCTCGTAAATAGAAACGACTGGTCGAGAGAGACAAGAAGTGAGGCCAAGAGTTGTTAAGAGATACAAAACAGTTTCGGAGAGAAGAAGAGAAGAGAGGAAAGAGGCCAACTGTATGGCTGTGTGATGATTCCCTTAGTCTTTGATCTGACAGAGAGGGCTATGGACGTGTGAGGGAAGTTATGGAAGGGATGATTTGTTAGAGGCTGTGATGAGTGGAATTCCACTGTCCATGTGCCTGCCAGGATCGGTTACCTTTGACTTCAACCTCCACAAACACTTGTGAGGCTCACCCCAAATGATCTTAGCGAGAGGATCAGAAGCTATGGCCTGTGTGCAAGCATATGCCTGCTTGTGTGTGTGTGTGTGTGTGTGTGTGTGGGTTTTGTGGGGGGCTGTAAACTCCTGTACAGTATACATTATCACCTGATTATTGAATGCACTGTCTACATCTGTCTTTCCATACATACACTTGTGTATGTGTGAGTTAAAGTGTGTGTGATTCAAAAAGTGATTCAAGATGAACCAAAGATGTTCGGCAAAGCAAAGGCCCAGCTGGTTCTCATTGCACAGAATTGCAGGATTTCTGAGGTACTATAAGCAATAAATTGTGCTTGAATGATGAACATGGAAGGTTCATACAAAAAACAAGTTCACGGCAAACACAAACGATAAAATACTACAAATGACCGGTCTCCACAATTACAAACACAACATCAAGTACTTTAGCTCAGCTTTTTCATCTTCAGACCTTTTCTAGTCTATATATCGACGATGTTTACGGGATAGTTCTGGTGCCGCCGGATGTACCTCACCTTCCGTTTTCTTTGTGTCAGCAGTCTAAACTCCGGTTGATTTGGAAAACATCCTCCGAGCTAGAATTTTAGTAAAATTGTCAACAGCCTTTTTAATCCAGAGCATGCCTCCCTAGTACACATGTTCCACCAAAACAAGTTCCTTCCCAAGGCTATTTTGCAGCGGCACCGTAGCTGCGCCCGGCGCTTAGCGCCACCCAAGACGATTGTGATTGGTTTAAAGAAATGCCAATAAACCAGAGCACTTTTTTCTCCCTTCCAGGAATGTTGTGTGGACTAGCCAGACCCTCCTCCGCAGCGCTAATTCCTTCTTGGTATCATAAAGGTTTAATACTCCTTAAAACTCAATTTTAAGAAAATGTCCTTTTTGCTTTTTTTGTCACTAAAACCCTGGTCCTAAAAAGTGGATTGGCTCCCAGAGTTTGACAAAAACAAAAGCTTTGTCTGTTTTATTGCACAATTCTATTCCAGTAAGTTGTGAAAATGTGACTCACGTGTCAGTTCTGAATAAAAACTTGCACGTTAGCCTCGACGGCAATTGGAATTTAGCGTTAAATTGATATGTATGAAAAACATTGCAGCCTTAAAAAAAAAAAAAAGCTCATTACATAACTTCAAAAGAACAGTGGTATCAATCAGAACAGATTAAGCATGTTTTTTTTCCTGTTAAAAATAGTTATGTTACTGAAGTTCTTCTTCGACAATTGCACAACCTGCAGCACACAGACACAGGCTTTCATTATTTGCAATAAGAAAAGTGGCACTTACAGTAACATTATCAGTCACAGGCAGTGTCCTAGAGCCTGTATTTAGCAGGGGGCTCTCTACAGTGAATGAAACAACAGGCAATATTGGTGAGAGGTACATATTGGGCAATAAAACCATAGGCACCGCCAGTCATAGAGTCATTCTTCAGAAACTCTCAGTAACGCCAAGTGCCCATTCATTCTCATATCCACACTTCTCCTTTTTGCTGCCCCAGGGCTGATGACAAGGTGTTTCTGAAATCGCATTAGGGGCCCTTTCATAAAGGTTTCATTGGGTAGTGTGTAACAGCTTGAAGCATTTAGGCTTTGTTTAATACGATGCAGACTCGCTGCTCGATGCTTTGTCTCCTGTGTGTAAAGGAGCCCGCGATGCCTGAGACCCCCACTGTCAGAGTTTGCTTTGATATCTGGAGGTGGAGGGGAAACAGGGCAGAATAACCCCCTTACACACCCCCTAAAAACCTGTATGCTCAATACCTGACTCTGCCCTGCTGCCCTGCAGAGTTATGGCCATCCAATGAACAAGCCAAGCTTTGAAGTGCAGCTCTCCGAGGCTTTACACCCTATGGGAGATGTGCGTGGAGAAAAGAAATCATGATATACAGTAGTTTGTTCAAACTGTTCATCAAAAGCTGAACCATATAAATACATAAAAGAGCTTTTTGTAATATATCTATTACACTTAATGTCAAAGTCGCCTTTGTCTAAAGTGACTTAGTTTTTTCCTCATATAGAGAGAGGGATCAATTTGGGGACCTATGAGTAATAGCCAACCTGCTCCACCACCTGAGCTATATATATATATATATATATATATATATATATATATATATATATATATATATATATATATATATACACACACGCACGCGTGGATTAGTTGTATGCTGCAATATGCTGTTTTCATAGGTTTTATCCAAGAAGAACTCTCGGCACAAACCTTAGATTCAACGCACACTCAACTCAAGTGCACTTCATTGACTTGACAGTTACAAAAAACAGTGTTGCCAGAGCAATTATGTTGGCTAGAACACAATTATGTTCATTATGCATGTACTACTTCCAGAATCTGAACTTTAACCAGGCCAAACAAGAGGGAATGGGGGCAGGTCTTGTCGATAGGGCCAGAGTGAATTTGCAGAACAAATCACGGAGAGACTCAGGTGCTGATGGGGGCAGCCTCCTGCACAAATAATGTGGAGTAATTAGTGCTGCACTTGTGACCCGGGTGCCAAGGTAAGCATGATGGTCGGCCCAGGATCGCAGTGCGATGTGTTAGCCAGGTGGCCCGACTAGACTGGGCTGCAGCGAGGTTACACTCAGCCCGGGCTGTTTTGGGGGGGGGAGGCAGTGCAGGAAGGCTGGGCAAACAGGAGTGGTATTTGTTCTGCTGATTGGGTTAGGACAAGTAGGGTGAAGATCACTGGATGTCAACACGGGGGTGGCATTTACAGTCCACTGTCACTCGCTCAGTGTCACCTGTGTCACCAACAACACCCTCAGCTCTAGACTGTGAGTTTATCCTGAAGCTACATGGCGATGAATCCCCTCTGTGTGGCCCAAACTAATAGAATAATTTATGGAGTTACACTCTGAGGGGTGTAATGTTTTATTTCACTGCTGCTAACCCTGATAGCTCTCTTAGCTCACTCTGCGAACACCTCAGTGCCTGAAAAGCTGACACTGTTTATTTCTCTCCACACAGTGTGTTTGCTCTGGACACCAGGAGGGCCACAGTTCTAATCCGAGGAGGAAATTATTGAATGTTCCAGTGCTCATCTGAGAAGGCTTCAAATGCGTGGCCCCCCACTGTTCAGGGCCCTCGAGAGCAGGCCCCCGGGACACATTGTGAAGACGACACCGCATTTCTCCTTCACACACTCTGATCTGAGTTATTAGCTCTGAGGTTCAGAGCGCGGGTTTTGTGAAGAGGAGCAGCAATGAGAAAAACAGGTGAGCTATTTAACTAGAATTTCACAGCTATTAAAGTGCCAACACACTGGGTCACCATGGCGATGAGTGCAGGGTGCAAGGCTTCATGGGAGTCAGCATTTTTATTTTTTGAGAGTGGCGGTGAGTTTGTTTTGCTTTCAAAGTTTTTGGGGTTAGTCGAATTTGCAGAATGTACTCACTTCATTTAGTTTTGACGAGGAAATAGAAAATCCTCAGCAGAGGAAGAACAATTGCGCAAAAAAAAGCTTCAGCTGAACACTGTTGCACCATTTAAAAATACCTTACTTCTAACAAAAGGAAAACCAGCACAGCTTGTGGCTGTCAGTATTGAGACATTCCTTCTGCACAAAACAGTGCTTTGTGAAATACTGTAAAAATACTTTTATGCATCCAAGATGCAACTGACATATTGAGAATGGCAGTTTTTGGGAAAAGCGGCTTTAATTATACATCGGTGAGCATTAAGAAGCCTGAAGTTGTCATCTCTTGTAGATTCAGTAAATCAGGCAGGATGACACTGCAGCTGAACGCTGGACATTTGCAGAGAGATCACACCACCACATGGACATGGAGTTTTACATTGTTGCTGTGGGGGAGGATACGTGTCTTTCTCTCACTGTCTGACCACAGAGAGACACATTGTACCTGTTATATAGTAGCCACATTTTCCCTTTAGTTTGCCATCCCTCAGTGGACACTCCACTCAGACACTGTGTCTTCTATCAATCAAGTGATATTTATTAGATACTTTGTATTTCAAAGCTAAGACGCTACGAACTTAGTGTGGCCTTGTAGAAAACTTCCAAGGATTTTTATTTTTATTTTTATACATTTTGGTGTAAAGTTTTTGATTTGACCTTTCGACAGGGCTGTTTCAGATCTCTTCCATCCAGACCCCTACATTGTTCCAACAGGATGTGATGCACTAATTATATTTACAAGTACAAGGGCCAGACTCCACATGATAAACACACCTGCCAGCTGATGGCAGATCAGCCTCACAGTGTTTGTCAGTGTAAGAATGCCGAATGTTAAATCAATAAACTACCTCAACGCAAAAAAAAAAGAAGAAACCTGATGCAGTCCACAGACTATAAGAGTGTTACTCATTCTGGCCCCCAAAATGTTCCGCTTGGCTGAATCATATCTCATCTGGATGGTATTTAGAGCTGTTTTCGATGGGTCAAGATCTCACGGTGATGGCTAGAAAATACTGCATGGGGTCAAGTCATATTGAATTTCTAACTATTTGGTTTCATGAATACCTAAATAGATACATAAATGGCTAATCATAAAGTTTGTCCAAAAAAACAACAACGTAGCTTTCAATGGAGCGTTCAACAGCCAACATCTCATGAGCTTCATCAGTGAATTGAGTTTCCTCAGTTGCCATGGGGAAAAGTTTTTTTTCAATAATTTAGAAACGTAGCCTATAATTTAAGAAATATTTATATACTTGGTATTCCATTAATTATCTCTAAAATACAGAGGAATGCTATCATTTTGTCAGTAATGCCCAACTACACTTATGTAAATTTGAATTTTAGTTGCGTCTAATGTCTGATATGACATTGTGTCAGTTAATGTGGTGTATTTATATCACATATTGAAATATTACCTCTCAATGTTGAACGCCAGTTGATTAGTATATGATGCTGCTCCACTTAAACCATGTCGCTATAATGCTAAACTGATTATTTGGTACTCGTTTGTGAGGTTCAGATTTAGGATGAAGTGCTTCTTTTCAGCTTTGTATGTGTGACTTGTGCACCCTGGATATATATCAAATGCTGCAGACACAGAGCTTAACACATATCAGACCTTGTCAAGACAGTTAATGATAAAACAATTCTAAAACTAAGATCTTAAAGCTATTGATTCTGACACAAAGCATCAGAAATGAATAAATCCCTAAATAGATTTAGCCAACTGATACCACTAGGGGGACCTATAGGGGTCACTGAGCATCAGAGTGCCACAAATTCCATCTGCAATTTGTTACCATTAACAATTTTGTTAAAGGTCCAAATCCTATGCTAGAATTCAGATCTGAATTATATTTCATATATGTTTTATTTATTTTAATCATGTTCTTCTGCACAACCTGTTTCATTCTCATAAGAAACAGGTTGTGCAGAACATCATTATTTAATAAAAAACTGGTTGGGATTATTTATACATAATCCAGGGTCTCTTGTGTGCCTTAACATCGAACAGGTGTGCAGTATGTGGAAGGAGTCACGACAACATCTGTGACACCTGTATGAGCAGTGACTCACCAACATGTTTGAACACACACACACACACACACACACACACACACACACACACACACACACACACAGGGACAATGGGACAGGTTTTCTCCCCAAGAATCGTGTCAAATTTAATTTTATAGTACTTTTGCTGAGCACTAATACATATTTGATGTTTGATTTTTTGCATCTCATTAATTTGGTCTCTAGAATAACTATGGACCCATTTTGTGTTCACTGACCGTGACCAAACCAGAAATTGCTCAGCTATACATCACCCATAAGCTATGTCTGCTAGACATGGCGTATACCTCATAACTGGGTTGTTCTTAATTGTTTCCTAAGGGCTCCATTAGTGGCAGTAAAAGTACACGTGTAGAAGAAGAATGGGGATGTTGTTGACTCCCCTTTGCCTGTTTCACACATCTGACCTGCATGCTTGGAGCAGCATCTGTTGACTGTTGAGAGAAAAGCTCAGGCTATATGAAAGTACACTACTGGAAAAAAATTACATTTAGTGTCACCATCTTTACATGCTTTACATTTTACATTTTCTTTTGAGCAATGTGGATGTGATGCAAAAATGGCATGTGTTGGGAAAAACAGAGAGTAGCCTATATATATTGGAACAGTGCATACAACTCTCTACAACGGACACATCTGATTGATATTTTGGGTTCACATGATTTCCTAGGGATTTTTCGATATTGCAATATCAATCTCAAAAATTATTGAAAGGATTGCCATGACATTTTGTACATACATTCATGGTTCCCAAAGGATGCATCCTTGTGACTTTGGTCACACCCTGACTTTTCCTGTAGTACCACATGAGATTGATATGTGAGTGAAATGTCTCAACAATTGTTTTTGCATGTACCATAATATATAATATTATATATATATATATAAATTTGATAGAGACATTGTGTGTCCCCTCGCAATGAATTGTATTAACTTTGATGATCCCTTGAATTGTTAAAACTTAAATGTGTCCAATACTTTGGTTTATAACCAAATACCCGCAAAACTGTTGACATTCCCAATCAATCTGATCTGTACTTGGTATTTAGGGCTAATAAGCGTAGCATGCTATCATGCTAAGCTAAGATGGATAATAGGGCAAACATCATACCAGCTAAACATCAGCATGTTAGCTCTGTCATGTTAGCATGCTGACCATAGCATTTAGCTTAAAGCGACAGTTCATGCTCGTGCTAATTGGTACTAAGTTGAACTAATACGTTGATACTGCTAGCTAACGCTACAGCTCAAGCGAGGTGGACGCCATTAATGCTTACATCTCGGGCTGTCACAAGCCTCTCGTCCACGAGTACGCTTCCTTCTGCGCGGTAATACGTTTGGCGGGTTTAGTTCGATAGAAAGAAAATAGTTCCTATATGAAACTGCTAAAGTCTGCGGATTATCTTGAGTAACTGGCTCATGATTTTTGGAAAGAGACAGCTCTTGAGGTTTTCAAATGTATTTTTTGGCGCTTAGAGCACCACAAGCCCAGTGCCATCTAGTTCCATTATATTGGAGAGAAGGCAGACATATCTACAGCCAATATCTCCAACGCTACACAACTCACACCAAAACAAAATACTGGCTGATTAATAAATAGAACTACAGGTAAGAGGAAAAATATGTATTTTTGGCTCCCTTTAAAGCACAGCCACACAGAGCTGCTATGGCTATACACTCTTGTGTTACTGTCTTGTCTTGTTAGCCAGACAGGCAGCACTGCAGTAACTGGTTGAAATAGTTAAAATACCAAAAATGTAGCCTACTTGTTCAACTGAGTTGATTCTTCTCATGTTACAGCCTACAGTGATTCAGAGTATTTACACAATCAACAGTTTCCTCACTCCTGTACCCTAAGTTGAAAACAAATCACATTTACTACTTTTTACTGTACTGACACCCCACAATAATACTATAGCTCCATTATGACGCCAGTTTCAGTTGTGTGTTTTATTTTTGTAATGCCACTGCAAAGTAATAGGCATTCCATGTCCCTAGATGATGACATGTTATACCACATATAAGACCATTTAAACCAAACTGCTAGAAGTTTTTATTTCTGAACTTCTACATGTACATGCTTTTTCCTGTTTCTAAAAGCGACTTTGAGGGTTGGCTCGACTTGTACCAGCTGTCTATCCGTCATGGTGTCAGGCACAGCAGTAGGTTAAAGCTGGGAATAAAGCTCATTCTGAGGAATGACACCTGTAACACTAATCCAGGTCAGCGCGCCACTTGGACTCACTGTCCTGAAGTGTTGACTACATTTATGGGGTGTGTGCAATAAGAAATTGGTTAAACTTAGTCCCCTGGTATGAATAGAAATATTCATCCAAATCTAACTGTAATTTGTTGAGTCATCTATAAAGCTAACAGGAAACAAAACCAGAGACAGTAAGAGAGTGCCTATTGTAAATATATATTGGCCTATTATTAAAGACCTCAATACAAAACAAAACGTTATACCACAAAAAAAAGGATGCTTTTTTATGATCCTGAGTAGAGGTCATTGGTAACAAATACATAACACTATCACAGAAATGTGCTTTTCTGTGGCGATCCATTTCAGGAAAATTACACACAAGTAGCTTCAAATAAATCACAAAAAACACATAGGTCATATTTGCGTTACAGAACAATAAATAATCGCAGTTTGTTGAAATACATGTCACCAAAAAGAATAATGTCATAAATAGGCCATAATTTAAAATAAATAAATAAATAATAAAACAGATGATAGAGGTTGCACATGAAACGAGCCTTATTGGAAACAGCACCTGACATGCTAAAACACATTAGGCTGATCTGCTTCTCACGCCCATTGTCTCATTTACATGATCAAGGCTCTTTTTTAACACATCGACTCGCAGACTAATGAGCAAGAGTCCAGAAAACACTTCAGCGCTACATGCAGAAGTATGAGCCCTTAGCAAGTCCATTCAGTCTCATGCCAGTGTGCCCCTCTCGCTCTCTCTGACAAGTGCCATCCATTTAGACAAACAATGCCAACCCTCTTTCCCTCCCCAGCCCCAGAAACAATGGCTCTCAATTACCAGTCGACAATAAATTAGAATATTAAAAGCCACGGAGGACGAAGGAGTGGGTGAAGTTGAGGAAGCCTGAGGTGTGTGACCCGATGAGAAGTCTGCAGATGTCGATCGGTCGGCTCTGTCATGCAGGCCGGCCGCCTGTCTTTGACATGTAGAGAGAGACTGAGAAGGGGGAGGAACAAACCTGAACCTCCGCCCCGCTGCCATCTCCACACTCAGGGTGCCCCATGTTCCTCAGCTAATCCCACTTTATCCAAGAGAGGCGGGCTGTCAGATCTGGGAAAGGGAACACGGGGGCAGAAGGAGACAAAAACAGGACAAACACATAAGTTTTGATACATTTTAATGACTGTTTAACAAGTCTTGGGGATAAAGAATGGGGTGCACACTTACTCCTGAAAAGCCCCATAAAGAGGCTTCAGAGCATATTCCCACAGAATGAGTTAAGTGCATGGAGGCAGCAAGAATACAATTAATTGTGTTTCGGTAAATTGAGGCTCATTTAAGAGCAAATGCCCGGGGAAAACACACCTGGAGAGAAAAGGGTGCATAAACACACAGCAAGCTGCTTCAAATGACATGTTCTTTATGTCAGTACACTGGGATCACTGTGAATAACAATTAATTATTTCTGTCTACTGAAAAAGCATTCGATTGTAATTCAATATTAAAGTCCTCAATAACAAAGATGCAGTCTACAAATGGACCATTGTGTGTTCATGGTGTAAATTTGAGCTTTATGTGAATATGTCCTTATCATGACATGATGGTGAGACATATTTGGCTAGTCAGCAGAAGCTTAATTGAAACATGAAGGTATTTTTAAGTTTTACTGTGTTCATGACAGGACTTCTTTTCATGTAGATGTGGATTAAATGGAAAATAAATATATAAATAAATATATTTAATGAACATGGAATATGTTAATGACGTGTTAAACCATGAGAAGTTGGTTCTCTAATATTGTGAAAATGTATCAAGCAATGCCCAAACATTTAGCAAAAAAACTGTATCAGTTAAGGATGATAATTGATGATAGCCTACTATAAATAGACATACTTTACTTTATTGATCTTGATCTTTATTGATGTAATGTCTCTGTCAGCACGTTTGAATTGGCTGAAGTTAGTTAGGTTTAACATTACTCTGATCTCATCTGCAACTGAAGACTCAATCATTAGTTAATGACAGTTTTATTATGGCCTAATGAGGATGATCATCTCACCGCTTGTGTTCCAGATGGCGTTGGTCTGATTCTTGTAGCCATTCTTCATGCACTCGTCTACGTAGGATTTGGGGTCGCAGCCCGACATGAGGATCTCTCTCAGCAGGTCGATGTACGCTATGGCCAGCCTCAGAGTGTCTATCTTGGACAGTCGCTTCTCGTAGGGAAACGTCGGCACATGGCAGCGCAGCTCCTCGAAGGCGGAATTGATGCTCAGCATCCTCTTCCTCTCCCGGATGTTGGCGGCATGTCGCTGCACCTTGTAGGGATGATGGGGCACCAGCCGCCGCGCCCTGCGCTGGGCCACCTCCAGGGGGTCGTCCATGGACGAGCTTTCCCCTTCAGCGCAGACATCCGCCCCCGGAGACAGCACGTCGAGGTCGGTGAGGGTCAGCTGTGCGTCCGGGAACATGGACTGACTGCCGAAGGAGGACCAGGGCGAGAGCTGGCCGCTGGCTGTGCTGTAATCCAGCAGGAAGCTGTCCAGCTGGTTCTGAAACTGAAAGTTTTGGTCCATTTGTCCCCAAATGGCAAAATCCGTAGTGGCATCCTGGTCGAAGTCAAAAATCATGTCCTCCATATTTAAATGGAAAAGTGAAATTATTCAGTTTCTTTTCCAGTCTCTGAAGGCAGCGTGGCTTTTCGTTCATAAACTGGTAACTGCCTACCTGCATGTGGCTGAATCTGTGCTGTGTGACAGCCCCATGGGCACATCTCCTGGATTAAATACTTCCAGGGCCTCCACGTTTCTCGGCGGGTTGCTCTGGCCAATTCTAAAGACTGAAAGGGAGCTCTTAAGAACACTTTACCCCTCCTTGTGGATCGTTCATTGGTTTAAAAACGAATTACAAAGAAATCAGTTGATCTCCAAACGACAAAAAGCGGGGAAAACACGTGTCCAATTATAAACTTCCCCTGAAGTAGTCCCGCTAATATTGACAAAAACACTCAGTATTTAGCAATCATTGGAGGGCTTGTACCGAGCATTATGGCGCAGCAGGCCATGCAAACCCGGTGGCCTCTGAATGGGGTTTTATCTATTAAAGCTCAGCTGACAACAAACACTACTGTCAGAAACACATGAACGCCCTTTGTTAATACAAAATGTAACGGGATTTTAATGGCAAAGGAGCATTTTCTTATGTTCTGCGTTTGGGTTTATTCTGGTCTAGACATATTTTTACGCACTGAAGTCATATACCAAACAGACCTACAGGACGTAAAAATATTCCAGCAGTATCACCACAACTCGTCCCACATAATTTGGGTCTAGTAGCCACATTAATACGCTCCTAATTTGCAAATGATATGACGGACTAAATGGCAAACCGTGGAGAGGACACACGCTGTAATTACGCTGTGGTTAATCAAATAAGCGAGTTCTTTCTTCGAGGTTGGATGGAGGGCAGCTTGGGGACTTTAATTCAACAAGGCTGTTTGTTTGCAACCCGTGGTTTTGATTTGACAAAGTCCTTCAGTTTGCTAATTTAGAGGGAATCTGTTTGTCGCAGTAAACACAGGCGGCATGAGGCCTTTGGCTGCAGAAAGAGGCTTTATCAGGAGGAAGCAGCTGATTACGCCACAATAATCCAGACCACTAACACTGAGACAGGTGAAGCTAGTGACTTAGAGTTGGTGGCATCTTCAAACATTGTAGCCTCACATGTGATGGACAGTTCATTGATTATAAAGTCTTTAGAAAGGTTGCTCTGTTCTCTTGCCAGACAATGGTTGTATAGCCTACTTCATTTTCTAATTTCCGGGTAAAACTTTATAAACCTAAGCCTATAAACATTTTGAATAGTTACCAGGGACCTATGCTGTTGAACCATTAGTTTATGAGTAACTGCTAGTCAAATGCATAGAGTAGCTAATTATTAGTTAATGATGAGTTCATTGAGAAGCTAGTGAGGAACGAATCAGGAACGAGCTGATAATTAATGAATCATTAATGAATACTTCCCTAATAATTCCTCATGGATGTTTGTATAGTGGGTCATGATGAGTTAGAGAACAACACAAGGGACACAAAGGGTAAGTAAGCATACGATAATGATAAAGTAATGAGGGACTACTTAGTCGTTTTTATGTTTCACTTTACTTGGGGGCAAACAAGAGCAGTAACTAATGTTTAGTTTTGCAGCTGGTTCAGAGTTAATTACAACTGAAGAAAGTGGCCGGTATGATGATTCACAGATCTTCATGAATTAATCAACTTTTAATGATTCATTCATATAGGATCTCCCAGTCTGTTCTCCAGTTAAGTTATCGTACTTTATATAGTCCTCCATTAGGAATTATTAGTGCAAAGGCTATAATTGATTCATCAATAATCAGCTCGTTCCTGATTGGTTCCTCGCTCAGTTTCTCAATTAGGCCTTACTCATCATCAGCTACTCTATCAGATTTGATCAGCAGTAGCTCATTAATGGCTCACTAGCAGTTAGTTCTTCATTCGTTCCTCATTTGTTCCCTGGTAACTATTCAAAAGTGTGTGCATTACTGTAATAATATTATTTGATTTTAATAATTAAAATAAGTGTTACCAATTTTCGGGTCATAACCAGATAAATTGACTCCCCGATCTCAATAAAAAAAAGAAAGCCCAATAGCCTACTATAAGTCATATTTCCTGGCATGTTGCTGGTATTTCATGGTCGTTCCTAGATCCACGTTAAATAAGGCGTTGAAATAATGTATTCCTCCTACATAGTTACGGATGTGATGAATCTAGTATGAATGTTTTTTTTTGAAAATGACGCACAGACAATTTTTTTAGGAACAATATAAAGGACACAATCATTTCGGCATTCTCCTTCACTGAGTTTGATTTCCCTGCAGGGACCTCGGTATTTGTTTCAGGAAACACATCAAAGTTGCTGCTATTTTCTAACGGATTGAGTTACAATAGTTAATGAACCGAGCGTTCTGTTGCTCATACTCTTTTATTTTCCACCCTGCAGTTCAATTAACCCATTAGACTGACATACATTAGAAAGGACAACATCCTGATTAGTGGGTACATTGTTATCGAGCCCAGCAACTCTGCCAATTAGGCACGATGTGTGCGTTGTATTTGAAATGACTGATTTTGGATTAACGCGTCATCAATTTCACTTTCTTTACATTTCTAATCCCGCATGTCCTCTAATTAATCGGCCAAGGAACACATTTTAAACGGCTTGAATCACACAGGGCTCTCTGTGGCGTGGAGCTGTTTAAACTGTATTTTCATTGAATGAGAACAGGTATACGTTGGAGTGCTTGGCATTAATGAAAGTGTGTGAGGTTTGGTGTTAGGCAAAACCGCAAAAAAATAGAATTGAAATCGACTTCAGGAGCTACTTTATAGACGTACAGTGGCTGACGCGTTTTACAGCTCATCATAGCCTAATAAAACCAATTCAGATTGGCTCAGCAGCACACCGTCTGTTTGTTTGGCTTCCTAATGACTGAAGAAGAGCAGACAGCCTGCGCTGAGAGGAGCGGGCCCTGTCAGGACCTTCTGCCAGCCACATCTCTCTCCCAGCTGACGGCCTTGGTTTGGTCTGTTCCGGGCTGAAGAGACGCGCCTGTCAGATTCAGATCCGCCTTATTGTTTGTACAACAATTCAAGAGGGCTGAAGGGTTTAAAAAGAACGAACGATAGTAACCCTTCAGAAAATTTGAAAGGACTCAAAGTACAATAAGAATGATAAACTTAACACTGCGCTGGAAATGAGGAAATTTGGCTTTTATAGCTCCCGATTGAGACATTAACTCTTTATTTTATTTGTTATCTTGTAAACAGTTGTTAAAGCGTCGTTTCAGTGTGTGTGGTGCCTTAACTAATTCACTGAAACGCAGGCACTACGGCCCAAATGTGCGCCTCCGACGGACTTGCTGTAAAATCCCGTCCATGGCTTCCAGCCCTAAGGACCGACAGTGTGGACAAGTCAAGTGCGCCTTGGACGCGAGGCCACATGCTCGCTAGTCTCCCACCTGGGAGTTACTGTGTGGAAAACAAGGAAGTTAATGAAACTGCGAATCAAATGCACATCAGAATTGATCCGCATCTGCTCTTTCATGTCCTGTATAATATTATGCTTTTTTAGTTTTTTAGTTTGAACAGTGTTAGCTCACACAGCGCATTGTGTCATTTCCTACAAATGACTGTGCTGTGTTGCTAAACTCTTTTCAGAATCAGTGCCAAAATAAATTGCAATAATGTCCCAACCTTTCTCTCTTTGTTTCTCTCTAACACTTTCAAAATGCCTCTTGTTCTACATCATTTTATGTCTCCCACCCCTCTCTCTCACACACAGACACACACAGACACACACACACACACACACACACACACACACACACACACACACACACACACACACACACACACACATACACACACACACACACACACACACACACACACACACCGAGTGAAAGTTGCAGACAACCAACATGAGATAGTCCACCAGCCATCAATGCAACAGCAAAAAGAGAGATTAACATTTCATGGTTCTGTTCAGTGACGCACATCTTGTTTGTTTGGGTACAAGGCTGATACACATCTTGGTTCTGAAAGCCTTCGGGATCTGTCTTGGCTGCTATGAGAGAATGGCATAGCAGCCAACTAGTGTAATCTTCAGCGGTCGGCCACAAACCGCTCTTTGATCCGCGATGGGACTGAGCCATTACAGTGTCACGGCACATTGAAGCGATAGCTCAGAGCAGAAGTTACCCTTGACCACAGATTAGGATTCAGATAGCCTCAGGCATTTACCTTTAAAGGTAAGCTACAATCAGCATTAATGCAATGAGCACTATGTGCCCAGCTTCAAAGGGCACACTAGTCAACTGAATGAAAATAATGCAGGAAATGCCTCGACTGATTGCATGCAAATCTCTCTTGCATGTGAAGTATTTGTTGATTTGGGGTAACATTCATTTCCTATGAGCTGTTATTGCATCGTTGGGGCGACAACACACGCTTGATGTGTGATCCTGTTCTCTAGTCATTTGAGTGCCACCAAGACAAACTCAGGTACTTCAAAACCTGCTGAAGAAATGAATTTGGTTCTGACCCTTAAAGTTAAGTATAGCAGCCTACTGGCTCCAAGCCCATTCCTGTCTGCATTTCAGGCCCAGGTCTGGCTGGAAAAAGCATCATGGTCGTAAAGTGGGCCTTAAGCAAACACCCCTCTGGGGGCACCACCCCTCTCCCTGGACTAGCGAGAGCGTGAAGCTGGATCCGAGCCCCCGGCTTGATAAAAACACATCAGTTTTGCAGCATGGGTGTGTATACACCGCATGACAACAGGTGGTATTTAGATAAAATGACTTTATATGTGTGCACGTGTGTACAACACATCATATGATTCCCCCTTCACTCCACTATTATATTCATTAATCCCAATCTGTGCATTCATTATGAGACGTTTGGGATGTGTCTCTTAGGAATGTGTGAAAGGCCACAGAGCCTATGGGAGAGGACTGATCTGTAGGAATGTCGGTATAGGCAGCAATCATCAGTGGTGACACCTGCAGAGGACCAGCTGTCAATACGATTCCCTCTAAAGTCACTGGACTGCAAAAGATGGAGTTTCTTGTCAAAAAGAAAGTTCATTTTCTTCATTTGGAATTATAAACTGTTTTTTTTAGAATATTTCCAGAGCTCAAGGACAATGAAACTCACTCAACCCATTAAACAGCCATTTCAACTTTCAGGTCCAATAAGAAAAATGAAAAGAAAAGTTCTTTCCATGACAGCAACAATATACAGTACTGGAGACATAGGAGAGATTCAATAAATGTTTTCAAACTGCATTGGATGCATGCAGCAATATCAGCAATGTTAAACTTTATTTTTCTAGTGTACGAATCAAGTCAACCTGTCAAGTTCACACACATTCTGTAATGAGTGACACCAGCATTTACAACCAAATAAAGTTTGAAAATCAGATCAGTCATGATTCAGTGGATTTTGGCAGTTTGGAGTTTACCAAAACCAGCCATGGATTTGTTTCCACCTCTGAAAAATGGTGAAAAGAAGCGCCATGGTAAGGTACATATGCCTGCAGAAAAGCTCACCACATCTCCCCCACAGAAAGTTTTTATTTTTTTGTCTGGAGCAACCCATCCAGAAACTTCTTTGACGTTTCTAAGGATTTTCCGTCTAAGCTTCCACTATACTCCTAGCTGCTGCTCCATCGCTAGGCTCTCTCCCCCTTTCCTGCCCCGTTTAGATCTGGCTGGTTGACGGAAAATGCATCCTTCCGGTGTGCCAGTGCGGGAATGTCGCCACAGACACCAGACACCACAACTCCGGTATACTGTGAAATACAGAAAGCTTTCTCTGGCAGTGATAGGCTTAATCAAGGGCATTAATGCTATTAGTTTAAAACAAATATATTTTGCTTACGCCTCACGTCTACACTACTCCCACTGCTGCCCCTCTTTTGGTTCAATGAAATTCCGGGGTTGCTTTGTAGTCTGGACGAGCACAAACGGAGATCTTTGGAAACAGCGATGCACATCAATCAGTCTTATCGGTTAGGTGGGCTTACATACCCTTTTTACATTGTTGCTTTCTAGTCTGGACGAGCACAAACGGAGATAGCTAGATAGATAGCTAGCTAAAATATCAAACTAATTCTTTAGGTATGATTGTAAACTAATTTAAGCTGTAAAGCAATAACAACTTCTTTTGTAGCACGTAGTGAATTCATTTTGAAATTAAAACCCACTAAAACACTCAAACAAGCTTATGTAAAATCAACAAATCTTTTTTTCTTCTTCCCTTTTTACATTGTTGCTTTCTAGTCTGGACGAGCACAAACGGAGATCTTTGGAAACAGCGATGCACATCAATCAGTCTTATCGGTTAGGTGGGCTTACATACCTTTTAGTAACAGTTCTACCTTGTCGCCGGTCCAAGCAAATAAAGTAAAGTAAATATCTTACTTTTTGCCGCTGTTGTTCTTTCTGCAAAGTAATTTCTGTATTTTCAACATAAACATCCATGATTTTAAACCACAGAGTAACGTCAGACAATCTGCTTCCTGTTTACACCGGCACATGCATGCCCAGTGTATGCGATGGTCATGTGCCCAATTTGACCTAAAAACAAAGTAAATAGTGTTGTTGTAAGTAAGGTGAAAAACACTTTCACATTAGATTTATTCTGATATTTATTATCAGTTACATGATGCCATACATTTGTCTTTCAATCAACAGCTGTTAATTGGAGAGATATTTGTCTACTTATGATGCTCGTCCTTTTCAAATCTATCTAAACATGTGACCCTGACATGACAGAGTATAAACTAAACTAACGAATGAAACTTTATTCTTAATTTGTCACATACACACAGCACAATGTAGTGACATTTAATTACTGCATTTATGCCATCCCTAAGTATTAGGAGCAGTAAAACAGCTATACATACAACAGGGAGCAACTTGGGGTTCAGTGTCTATTACACTATTACACACACAGTATGGTATATGGAATTATTTCTAGCTGTGATGATTTTGTTGTGTAGCCTGTATCATTTATGGGGACAGTCTTGCTGAAACCAGATGTGAATATGCTCCTCCTGCAACTCCACTTCCCTGGAACAAAACACTATCAGGTCCATGGAGACAGACAGACACACACACACACACACACACACACACACACACACACACACACACACACACACACACACACACACACACACACACACACACACACACACAAAGAAAAACACACACACACACACACACACACACACACACACACACACACACACACACACACACACACACACACACACACACACACACACACACACAGGCTTGATACTCAGGAGATGGTCTTAACAGACACAAGGGCGTCTTAGGTCACTGCAGAGACATGCCGGTGGACACACATAGACCAGCTGCTAGCTTTGTTGTGCACCAGTTGTCTTCATCCCTCTTTGTCCTGACCCTGTTGTTCAGGTCATCGAGGTGTTTCACATTTTCCTATCTTGATTAAGAGAACATGAAAGAAACTTTTTTTCTGTTCAGGGTTTAAGTGAACTCAGCTCTGCTGAGCTGAAAAGAAATGCTGTCACTTAGGACATTCACACTTAGGACAATCCTCTGTTTTCACAGGTCGAGTGGTGGGTAGGATATGGTGTCCAAAGCAAGCTGATAAAAGAAGATAGCCCTGGCTGAATTGGGAATAGAGCACATTGGGACACAGAGGGTGAATATGTTGTTGAATGCTCAGAGACGACAGAGACAAAACAAAGAATGCAAACAGGCAGCATCTCTAATGTCACTCTATAGTTAACTGGGTGATTATCTGATGATCCAATTATCTCTTTTCTTCTGTTCAGATGAATGCTTTTCCTCTGGGGACAGATGCTCCTCTATGCCTATGATGGGACAGATTCTTCCCTGAATAAAGGAGAAAGTGCGCAAGTACCTTTGCTGTTTGCATGTATCCCTGATCTTGGTTAACTAGATAGCTAGCTAAAATATCAAACTAATCCTTTAGGTATGATTGTAAACAAATTTAAGCTGTAAAGCAATAAGAACTTCTTTTGTAGCACATAGTGAATTCATTTTCAAATTAAAACCCACTAAAACACTCAAACAAGCTTATGTAAAATCAACAAATCTTTTTTTCTTCTTCCCTTTTTACATTGTTCATTTGGATTTCATTTATTATGTTCAATAGTCAATGTATCCTCATACAATGGTTTGGCTATCTTGGGAAAAGTTATTACACGTCTTATCCTATGAATGGTGTGCACCTGTACAAGCCCCTGCAGCGCAGAACCTGGTTGGCAACCACACTACTTGGTTAGGTTAAGGAAAAGATTGGGGTTTGGGGTTAAAATATGTACGATTGTCATGTAAATTACATATGTGACGTTACTTAAAGTGCTCATATTATGCTTTTTGGCTTTTTCCCTTTCCTTTATTGTGTTATATATCTCTTTTGTGCACGTTATAGGTTTACAAAGTGAAAAAGCCCAAAGTCCACCCAAAGGGACTTACCATCTCCAACAGAAAACACTGTTCACAAACTGCTCCAAACAGCTCTATTGTAGTCCAGCCTTTACTTCAGAGACGAACGTTGTAACACACACTTTGTAACACATGTTATAATGATCGCCTAGCTAGTGTGGCACGCCCTCATACTCTGCAACTGTCAAGCTAGTAGTCCTTACCTAGCTACTGCGCATGTATTAACTCAACAAAGATGGAACAGAAGTGAGATGCCTCACTCTGTAGCTAAAACAGAGAGCTCAACACACAGGGTGAAAAGAGGAGCTGCAGCAATGTGTAATACAACAAAAATATGGTATAAATAATAAGTTAAAATAAGTCAACGCTGACTTCCTGGGTGAAAATCTTGTTTGTTTGATCCATCAACCCCGACCTCCTCCATATTTATACTTTGGCGATCTTAAATACTCTGTTGCCTGAATTCCTCCGAAGCAGCCCTGCATATCCTGGTTCACGATTACGTGTGTTATATACAAATTAAATAGTGCTTTACTATTCGTATAATTACAAACAAGGAATGGGAACAGCCTGCAACAGTTTATATAGTCGTGCTGCACATGTGATGTACATGCAACTGTTTTGAGAAATAGCAACGATAATAAAATCCATCTACCAGCAATTCTAAAGCTCAAATTTCAAAAAGTGATGCGTTTTACATCACCTCTGAGTAAGGACAACATCAGCGTTCAGCTTTGGAGATGAAGAGGACATGAAAACCACAAGATAATTACCTCTTCTGAGGAGTCCATCTGTTTTTTTTAATCCTCTGTGTCCTCCCTGATATGACTGATTAAATGCTACTAGCGACTGCGTGGAGGAGGGGTGGGGGTGGTGCGCGATCACTGAAGGCTTGCGTCACGTGGATGCACCGACAGTGGTGTTGTCATTACTTAGAATTCCTCATGGGAGAGACAGTATCAATCTTGTAATCTAACGCTTGGCAAGAGAATGAGCGCGTATCAGAATGTCAGAAATAGGTCAAGAAATACATACCTGGTTTTGAAATCTTTTTCAACAAACCAAAATGTGGGTATGCATCTAAATGGTTTGTTTGTACTCTGATTCATTTCAGTATGAAACATAGCACTAGTTGACTCATCAGGCTCGATGATCAAGCATCACGCTGTACTGACTGCGCTGAGGTCATCTCCAAAAACCATTTGATTGGTTCACATTCTGCATGGGTTAAGACGGAAGGAGACACTTAGCTCAACACAAGTTTGTCTTACTGAGCCAAGTCTTCACTCTACCAGAACCCAAACCATTATTTGCATCATTTCACATCCAATGTAATACAATTACAAAGCCAAAACATCAAATAATGGGTTGTTGTCTAAATACTTGATAAACATGAGCACGAATTCATTGCTTTTACTGTAACTTGCATAACAATATTTTTCATGTTCTTTCAATTGTGTACTATTTCCATCATGACAAATAATCCATCAATAGAGTATTAAAATGTATATCGTCCAGTAAAGCCATATTATGTGCCAAAGAGGCAGAGGGCTGCAGATTATGCATGACTGAACTGGCATATGACAAAAACATCCAGGAGGAAATTCCTGCTCTTGCCAAGGTTATAGAGAGAGGAAACAGAGTGGGTGCATAAAGAAGGAAGGTTAGGCTGTTAAACATATAGAGAACTTTTTCAAACCAGTCCCATCTGAAAGAATAATGATGGCGCTATTATTTTTCCCCAAGTGTTGGCCTGCATAGTGGAGAGGAATCACAACTGCACAGAGGCGTTGAGGGGATTAAAACTCGTCCACAGCAGCTCGATCCCAGTGGTAGAGCTTCAAAATAAAACTAGAAACGGACTAGGGAACGATCAAGAAATGATTGACTGAGTTTTTGAATCATCCACCAAATGCTGGAGAGACACAGGGCTGGTAATAGAGTTTCATGTTGCAGCAGAAGACAAGCTATCAAGCTCATGATTGATTTCATCTGATTCATATCAAAATCTTGTTTTTAGCTCAGGCTCACACGATCTACAGTCGCCTGCATTGTGAGATGGCGTGCAGGGTGAGTATTCTTAGAGAAAAAATCCAAAGCTGGTGAATGGAAATACACTCAGTTATCCCATGTTAGCAAAATGAGAACTGGAAGGCGATCATATTTTCAGTAAAGTGTTCTTTTCTAAAACACTGAACAGCAGCTTTTCTATGGACAGCAATGTATAATCAGCTGTCAATTAGCTAGTGTCTCCCAATATAGCTGATCCAATGTGAAAATGTTAAAAACACATGCACAAACTTGCTGTTGTCGACATGTTGTAAGATTATTATTTTTTCAGGTTAGTGACTTTATGTATTGGAATAACATTCTTGAATTGATGCTCACCATCCTGCAACATTTTAGCTCTATAGAAAATATTTCAACTGAGCATCTAGTAAGTAGTGTTTATGGTTTTATTTATCCAACACAGATGCATGACACATGACTGAAATTTGCCTTCCAATGGCATGCATACTTTTTTTTGTGATTGACAGCTTATTAAACACTAACACGAGCTCATCTGTTTACTATTCATAGGTACAAACAATGCTCAATAACGTTTTCCTATCTTCGCTATTCGACTATTTGACCTCGGCCTGATCTGCCCCCACAATCAGTCAGACCTCAAGCCTGCGAGGCACACATGCATTCTTAATCAACGGCACTGAATTAATTCAACCTTACTGTAGAACAGAGCAAAGTCACACATTGCGGCTCACACCAAAAGCTTCAGCATCTGAGAACAATTAAACGTCTGGTTTCCATGTGAGGCTGATTTGCCAGTTGACAGTTGCAGTGTGTTGGTGTTTGTGTGGGAGCGTGGGTGTCATGCAATGAGGCCTGGGCGATTTGACATCACAAAGTCAAAGAACAGCATTAGAAACAAGAGCAGCAACACTGCAAGTGTTCCGATTCATTTGCAGACATGAGAGGTGCATTC
The DNA here is from genome assembly GCF_010015445.1 of Perca fluviatilis. Classification (NCBI taxonomy): domain Eukaryota; kingdom Metazoa; phylum Chordata; class Actinopteri; order Perciformes; family Percidae; genus Perca; species Perca fluviatilis. The sequence continues at coordinate 8,355,544 of NC_053123.1, forward strand.
CTCGCTGGCATGCTCCCTCCCCTGTGCCAAAATCCCCATGTTTATTCAAAATGGCACCATAGCATGAAGCTTTGACATTGGGTGTAAGTTTGGATGCTTTCACTGCCTGGTCTTGAAATGCAGTGCCAATTATACTATTTGGTAAGCTTTAGCTTTTAAATGTTAGATAAGGAGATCAGTACTACTTCTGTATGGTAAATATGAACCTACAGCCGGTTAACTTAATGTTAAAGGAACACGCCGACTTATTGGGACTTTAGCTTATTCACCGTAACCCCCAGAGTTAGATAAGTCCATACATACCCTTCTCATGTCTGTGCGTGTTGTAACTCTGTCTGACGGCTCTACCGGTAGCAGCCCATCACAGAACATGCAGGTGACTGGTTCCAACAATCCTACTGCTCCAAATAAGTGACAAAATAACGCCAACATTTTCCTATTTACATGTTGTGATTTATGGAGTCACAGGGTGTACAAAAAAACAACGTAACATGAGACACAGCCATCTTCTAACCGTAAACAAACTGGGAACTATATTCTTAGAAGGCGAATCTCTCCTACTTCTGCTACTTGGGTGGAGTGATTTGCTTTGCAGCAAGCCTGTCTGAGAATATAGTTCCCGGTAGGATTGTTGGAACCTGTTACCTGCATGTTTAGAAGTGCTAACCAACCCAGTTTCACAGCAGTTCGTGATGGCATCACGAAAAGAAATCTATTAGATCGTGATACCATCACGATATTTTGAAGATTTTCGTGATGGGGTCACGTTTTTTAAACTAAATTATGTTAAATCAAACAAAGTCCCACACATAAATATGCTCTTGTTTTTTCCCTATAGTCTATTGCTGCAAAATTGCATTTTCAAATAACGATGCATGGAAAATAAAATAAAAAATGCTTCTCTTTGTAAGCCTAAATACTTTATTTTTTTGTTTTTCACAACAGTAGCCTACAAGTCAAAACATATGCACATTAGTCAAACAAGCCATTAGAGTGTAGTTCTAAACACTCAACTGTAGTTTTTTTTATATAGGCCTAGTATTTTTCTGCGACAAGGCATATCAAAGTGCTTAGCATAAAACACTATTTTTTCATTATTGGTATTTTTATTGTATAAATTCTCACGTACAACAATCTTTCCTATCGGCCGAGCAGCAATTACTACATCACTAACGGAGTCTTCAGCTGATTTTTTAAACATTATTACGGTGCATAACTTACTGAAACAAAACTGAGCAACGTGATGTTGCTGGTGACAAAACCACTGATTATATATATGAACATTGAAGCGATAGTGGCGTTAAAGACCCGCTGATCACTGTCCGATTCTCTGATATGAATGCTCGCATTGCATTGTGGGATATCGGCTTTGAATGCGCCCAGCTCGGCTCATATCGTTGCCTACTGTTCTGTCTTTTTTACTGTAATATTTCACCAGTAATAAGACCAAAATAATATTATTAAAATAAAGAAATGCATGCCATGATAACATCTAAATGAATGTTGATAGATGTAGCGTATAGTTTTAAAAATATCAATAAACAACAAAGCAATCCAGCTTCTGTGGAAATAAGACCGAAATAATAACATTAAAAGGAATACATATAAAGTATGATAAGATCTGGTGAATAAATGTTGATTAAAACAGCGGTTATTGGGCTAAAAATACCAATAATAGCAAAGCTGTATACAGCTTCTCTGCTGCAGCCCGACTGGCAGAAAGAATTGTGCTGTGATCACGAAAGATGCTTCCCATTGAAATACATTAGTTTAAAAAAAGTGACCCCATCACGAAAATCTTGGCATCACGATCTAATAGATTTCTTTTCGTGATGCCATCACGAACTGCTGTGAGACTGGGTTGTGCTAACAGGTGGATGTACAGAGCCAGGCTAGCTGTTTGCCCCCTATTTCCAGTCTTTATGCTGAGCTTAGATAACTGTCTGTTGGCTATAGCTTACGCACCTTTCAAACAAACAAGTGTAATTCCCAAAATGTAGAACTATTTAAAGGCACTTAAACCCCAATTTCCCAAGTGGAGCAGCTCAGCAGTCAGCAGTAGTACACGGTGGTTGTGCTGGGAAGCTCCCAGGTGTCAACTGTACAAATGTGAAGCAGGGCGTTACTGAAAAAGAACACATGTGCTCAGTAAATCCTCCCCAGATAAATAAAGTAAAGAAGATGTTGCCCATGTCGAGGTTTAATTAGATTATGGTCCAGATCCAAGTTTGAACTGATTCTACAGAGGTGGACCTGTCTTCCTCCATAGAGAGCTTGCACTCGCTGAGCAGAAGAAAGGAAAGTCTCCCATAGAGCCTGTGTAACCATATTTAACCTCTAACCTCTAAGTGCTTGTGGCATGATGCTCTAACTTTACACTATGTGAAAGAAGAGAGGAACCAGCACATCATGAGCCAAAGATGGTTCGGTTTTTTTGCCTCATTAAATTTATTTCTGACGAGTTTTTAGAAAGCCGGTTCCCTCTTCGTGCATTAATGTTTGCACACAATTACTACATCAAATGGGGATAAACAGAACTGAGCGGGGATTTTTGAGACCTCTAAATGAACAAGGGGTTATCTACTCAAGCTTGCAATCAGCAGTGTGAGGAGTGTAAGAAGAGGTTGACTTCATCCGGGAGTAATGTGCTTTTTCCATTTGAGACAACCCCACCTCCGAAACACTCACACCCCTTCCCCAATATGGACGTTTGGCTTGGCCTGAATGGCTCATATTGTAGGTGTTGCCATCTAAGTTGTTTAACTGCTTCCAAGGACTAAAACCCTTTATCCCTGAGTAGGCCTAATCTTGGAACATTTCATATAGACAATAGCGAGTAAGCTGAAAAAAGAGAGAAAGTGATGGGGAGGAGGAGAAAAGGAATAAAGACCAGAAAACAAAAATGTTTTATAAGAAACAGATTGCTAAACATAAACACCAATCAGTTGACAGGAGCAGAAACAGGAAATTAGATTCCCAGGAGCTGGAAAATGTATCCATGAGAGAAAAAAGGAGTATCAATGATTCATTGTATTTCGCCTGCCACAGTTGGATGAGGAAAAGGAGGGTGGGAAGAATCAGGAAAACATGAAACAGAGAAGGAAACAAAGAAAGATTGAGAGGGACAAGGAAGACACACAAATAGAGATCGAAGAAAGAGTGGTTCAGGAAGGACATCCAACACTCATCCAACAAGGCTTCTTCTCTGGTCTGCCAGATACCACAAGAGCTTCTGTCTTGGCTTCACAAAAGTTGCTCCACCACCATCTTTCCCCATTATTTCCTGAGTTACCACCATCTCTTCAACTGTCTTCCGATCCCTCTTCATATACACTATGAAGATGCTGAATGTTACAGCACGGAGGCCCAGCTTGCCACCTCAGTGTTTCCCAAAGACCATGACTATCCAAAGCATCTAAAGAAGACAAAAAGCCAGAATAAATTGGGGTGATATTAAAGTCATCACTCGTGAAGTGAAGTCAAAGAAAAACAGGTAGAAAGACAATCAACGAGACAATACAAAGCCACAGCTGGTTAGCTTAGGGTTAGCATAAAGACTCCCATGACATGGTGCTCTTTGGATGCTTTTATATAGACCTTAGTGGTCCCCTGATACTCTATCGGAAGTCTCTTTCCCGAAATTCAGCCTTGGTGCAGCATTACAGCCACTAGAGCCAGTCCGACAATGAGCTTTACTTAGGATGTGCCCTTTCAGTGTCTTTAGCTATTGAGGAGGAGGGGGGGGGGGGCAAGGTGGAGGGTGGGGGTGTGGCCTTGACCATCTGCCACTTTGCTCGTTTGAAAGCCATGATGTCTCTCTCTCATGGGTGGGCCAAATTCTCTGGGCGGGCAAAGCAGAGAAAGGGGAGGTAACCTTGCTCCTTATGACCTCATAAGGAGAAGATTCCAGATCGGCTCATCTGAGCTTTCATTTTCTCAAAGGCAGAGCAGGATACCCAGGGCTCGGTTTACACCTATCACCATTTCTAGCCACTGGGGGAACGCATATTAATGTTAACCTCATAAAGTGAAAATTTCATGCCAAGGGACCTTTGAAGTCAAGTGAAAATCTGACTAATTAACACATTAGGAAGTCATTGCCCTCATCCAAGATAAGACTGTCCTCCCCTAAAAAAACAACCCCCATAGAGTGGCAATCAGGAGAGTTAGGACTTTTCCCGGTGGGCCGATAGTGTTTCGTGGCCGCAAGGGCCGGACTGATAATAGTTATTATTGCAAGTTCTTAGCAACACCATCCGGCGGCCTGGTGTGCCACTGCCCGGCCACTCCCCGGCCGCTCCCCGGCCGCTCCCCGGCCGCTGCCCGTCCGCTGCCCGCTAGTAAACTGTGCAGCCTCTGCTCAACCCGTACGGCGGGACGATTATTAAACTATTAAAATTCCCAGTAGATTTTTTGGTCCAACTCCACCACTTGGCAATGCCCTTTAGTGGCTGTAGTAACTCGGGCGGGAGTAAAGCAGGAAGTCATGTAACGTGGTTAAGACCGTTCGTTTAGGGTGGGCAGGAGTTGTGGTGGATGGGTCAAACAAACAGGACTTTCACCAAGGAGGGCAGTGCTCGTGTTCAGTTTGAAATCCGTTTGAAAAAAAAGTAAATGCCATTATTTTAACTTTACTTAACAAATGGAAATACTTATTACATATTTACATCATGTATGTATGTATGGAAGTGAAGTAACATAACAGATGTACTGATTTTAACCCAAACCAAGATTTTTTTCTAAACTAAACTAAGAAGTTTTGTTGCCTAAACATAACCAAGTAGTTCTTGTACCTATAAACCTAATCAAACTGCGACCGTTTCACAATGTTCCAGATGTGTTTGAAACTGTGACCGTTACGTTTAGATATTAGGATGAAAAATGCTCCTGTGGGTTTTATTTTCTGCCACCGCTAGGGGCGCTATATATGAAATGCTCCTATGGGTAACAGAAGCTCCACTTAGCCCCTTGTCACCTCCTTTTCTCCGCTCTCTTCATTTGTCCCATCCAAGCTTCTATCTTGTGGGAAAAATCTAGTTCAGAGTGTCTTGTGGAAACGAGCAAAACATTTTGGAATAGCATAAGTAGATTTCCTGCTGAATCACCTAAAACAATGGAACCATCTACCCAATTTGATGAGTCATTGCATTGTTGAAGCAAAAGTCATGACTTGTCAACACAATGAATTAAAATGGATACCAAAACCTCCCAATTATTGGATTAACATCAAAAAGATTTAGAGTCAGCTACAGGAAAAAAAATGTAATTGGTACAAAACAAACTTTTAAAATGTTGTGTGTGTGGCTCATAAGGGAAACCACAACAACAAAACATGTATTTTCAGTCACTTTAGATTATTTGAAATGAAATATTTTTGGTAAGGGTTTCCCAGTCCCAAAAGCTAACCACTGGAAACACAAAGTTTAATAATACAACGTGAAACCCATGTTTGACAATAAAACCACTGTGTCCCCCACTTGAAATGTAACACAAGTAAGCTCACGCTTGACGAGAGTTCCTGTAGGAAAGATGGATTGGATGCTCCTGTCGGCCGTCGGGTTGGTGTGTCAGAGACGTCAGGCTAGTTCATTTAAGACAAACTAGCCTTGTTCTATGGAGGGAACAAAGGCACAGGAGCCACAGGGTGGCGGAGGACTGAAGCCCGGCTTGTGACCTGCTTTTCTTGAAGACCTCACAGCTGCCCCTCATGGGCAGGAGGAAGGTCAGTCTTACAACCTGGAGACTAGCACGAGGCCAAACTGGCAAGCATCGCAGTGTTTTGGGGGCAATGAAAAATAATTTCCTCCTGAAGATGGGCCCCAGGGGATCCAGCTTGGCCCAAAGCAGAGGAGTGTGAGCCATGCAGCAGGAATTCCAAGGCGGGGTGACTGAGAGCGTCAGAGGGAAATGTCAAAGACAGACAGCGGCGTCAGGCTGCTGTACCCCGGACCTGTTTACTCAATACCTGATTAAACTGCGCTATGAAGGAATTCAACATCCAGAGTGGAGCATGAGTCAAACAGAACTGGCGTTAAGTCACTAATGTGCAGCGCAGAAATGTCAAGGGGGACAATTTTTATTTGAAAACCACCTTTTGGAATATATTATGTAATAGGCATATTTTCTTAATATCACAGTGATAGAGTGCAACCTTAAGTCTGTGACCAACAGAATTCAATTAAATTTGTAGGTAAGATGATACTGTTAAAAAAAACATCAGCGAGTGGAAACATCCTGATTTCTTTGAGCTCTCTTATTAGCCTGATGTCACTCTGTTGGCTTTAGTGTTTTATTTTTCCAATTCGTACACTTATTAAAAGGATTTAACCATTTGTAGGAAATGCTTGTACAGGTAGAAAAGAAAAAGGCTATCAAAGAATTCAAGCAGCGATGGTAATTCTGGGAGAATGAATCCATCAAATCAACCAAAACAATGTATACACTAATACAAAAAATAATCCCTCTCAATCATCACTTATTAACCACTACAAGTGTGTGCAGGTGTCTGTATCTGCAGAGGCCTGTATTTGATCTTTTCTTCTCATTTTGCTGATACTGACGCACAAATGTTTAAATGACACCACCTTCCTGTGGAGTTGTGGGTATGCAGTGTTGGGCATGTTACTTCCATCATGTAATATATTATAGATTACTAGTTTCTGTCATTTGAGAGTAATTAGTTATATTACAATATGACTGTCTCTGAATTGTAATGCTTTACACTACTTTTGCATTACTTTTGAGTTACTTTCACCAAAATAACAGCGGAAGTTTGACTTGGCAGATATAGCTTTTGAATTTCACCACCGGATCAATAAAGTCTCCTCTTTATCCACTTTAATACATCATAGATTATTCATAATATTTTGTATAATCATTATGAATATGCAAAGTAACTAGAGCTATAAAAAATAGAGAAGTAAAACGTACAATAGGCAAGTAGGAGAAAATTAAAATAGCATTTAAAAGTACCTTACAGTTGTATTGAAGTACGGCATAGTTACATTCCAATGCTGATAAAACGCAATGATATTTACGTGTAGCAAGCCTAAACATTAATTCCCGACATGATTCTATCTGTCAGCAGCTCGGACACACATCTGTCCGCGCTGACGTAACGTCACCTGTCGGGACACAGATGTTGTCCGTACCGTCTCTGGTTCTGGCTCTGACCACGGGAACAGTGACGGGACAGCACGCTTCAACGCAGCATAATAACTCCTGAAAATAATATCCATCTCGCAAATGTATCTGTCTCTGGAGTCATCTCAACCATCGAATACAGCAACAGGAAATAATACACACAGCTTTTTTTTTTCTGTGAAGAAATGTTTTGCAGTGTTGGTGAATTCTTAAAAAAACACAGCCTAGTGTTGCGTTAAAATGCGTTGTAATTCACGTTACTGAGATTGTAATGGGTATAATATTACCGAAATTAAATTAGTAATGCGCTATATTACTGTCTTACAGCAAAAAGGAATACATTAGTTCCTCACACTGTGGATGTGTTCATTTGTGCTTTAGAACATAATCGCCGTGAAACAATGAGAAGATTCAGGGGGATCTATTAGAAATATAGCATATAAAGAATAGAAATAATATATAGTATTCACAATTTTGCTTTCATTAGTGTATAATCACCTGAAACTAAGAATCGTGTTTTAAATACCCACTATATCTACATGGGGATCAAGTCCTCTTCCACGGAGCCATATGTTGCACTGCCATGTTTCTACAGTAGCCCAGAACAGAAACACCAAACACTGGCTCTAGAGAGGACCTTTCGCATTTTTACCATAGACTGTATAATATTAGTGGACAGAGCATGTGTGACGTCACCCATTGCTTTGTGGGGATCTGCTATGAGTCGTCGAGTTTGCCGTTGCGGGCGTAGCCATCCTGGTTGCGGATGTGACGATTTTAGACGAGAGGGAGGAGTGAGGGAGGAGCTGCTTACCCTCTACGTTACGTTACACACTTTCACTGGCAATCACATCATAGCCATGCACTAAAACACCTCCTGCTATAAAAAAAGAATGAACATCATTCTGTGTTGCAGAAGACTTAAAACTAGCGATTGAGACCATAAACTCCTTATGAAAATGTTTACTGAGGTAATAAATCAAGTGAGAAGTGGGTCACTTTCTCATAGACTTCTACAGAAACCGACCTCCTTTTGCAACCGCACGTGTCTCCCCCTGCTGGAATTCAGATAGAATGCAGGTTTAAGGCACTTCCGCATTTGCAGCACTTCGCCGAATCGGATGCTTTGTCCATTAATATTATACAGTCTTTTTTACAGATTTTTACATTACCTGAAGGCCAACGTAGGTTCTCCTACTCACTTGGAAGGGGAGGGGTAAGGGGTATTTAATTCGACAACCTCACCGGTAGATGGCACTAAATCCTACACACCGGCCCCTTAAATCAACAATACCCAAAAGTTAGCACATAAGGAGGCTGGGGCTGTGGAAGATGCTGTAGCGTTATAGGGTGTTGGCATGAGTGTATGAGCAGAGGGGAGTGAGAGGTGTCAGATTGTAACGGCCATGCTGTACATTGCATATATATTTGATTGGACATTATTAGTCAGCTGGTAACCAAGCAGCTGATGAATGAGACTTGATTGTGAAGCATGAATGAAGAGGTGATGCTAATCAGATAATGTGCTCCATTTCTATCGGTTAAATCTACCAGTTTTGAGCCCCCACTATTGCCCCAGCTGTATGGAGGGTTATTGCAAAAAAAAATATATAATAGTGATTAGATAGTGATCTGGCACTGCTTTGTCTCTCTTTTCCATAGGTTTCAAAGGACCGTAGCCATATGACGAAAAAAAAGACACATTTTGAATTCAAGTAACAAAAGGAAAACCCTCAAATTACAGTTGTGTGTTTTTACCAGTTAAACAGCACCATGGATTAGACTAAGTGACTTTGGCAGATTCCATCGTCTACAATGACGTGCTGTTCCGGTATTCTCCTCTTGTTAAATCAGCCAGACATTTCAAGCTTGGAAAAAAAGACCATGATGGAAAAATCTTCCTCCCTCTGAATGTCCATCCCTTTGTTTTATGAGGAGACGATGATTGGTATTTTTACAGGGCATCCACTGGTGTTATTTAAGGTCAGTGATTTCAGCTGTAGGCCTTACGGCCTAAAACAAAATCACAAAGGAGGAAGATTCGGTGTTCAAATTGAGCTGCAAAATGTGTTCACAGCTTAAATTCACACCATCCGCTTCACTGATTTTTTTTCTGATGAGAAGACAAGACACTTTAAGACACAAGTCATGACCCTAACAGAAGCCAGCACTCTGCTGTACTTGTGTATAAAGTTTTCCACTTTCCCAGGCGCTTGTTTCAATACCCAGACTTCAAAGAGCACTTGAAAAGGTAGAGATATCTACCCCACATCCACTCCCCATTTACACAGAGGGAAAGCGGTGCAATGTGGTTCATATTATTTGATAAGCATCCCATATTCTTAAAGGTATTTTAATGACCTGCGGCTAGTGCTTTCATGGTTCTGGCATTAACTCTCCTATGAAACTTAGGGAGCCTGTACATGGAAGGGTCTTACACCCAGCGTGTAGACATTGTTCTGTATGATGGAGAAGAAGATCAGTTTTCCTTTCTCCCCGACCACTGGTATTCATTATGTATCTTCTTTTTCCATCCGTCCGTTTATTTTTCGCTGTCTGGAGATGTCAGGGCAAGCGTGTGTTCTTCCCCTGCCATGGCTGTAGGAGTGTGTACCGATGGCCGTCAGGAAGGACACGTTGTGTATTGTTTTAGGCCGTGTGGCGTGCCAGCTGTCATGGATGGCCTTGGCCGAGGTTTTCCTCCGGCCTCTGCGTTTTTCAGACATTACCAGTGCAGTCTGTGAGGTCTTGGGCAGCCGCGTCAAACCATACACTGATAGGTTTAGATCAAAAACAGGGGTCTCGCCACGCAGGGCATTTCACAACATCAGAATAAAGATTCATCTGAGCCCTGACGGCGGCCACCCAAGCACTGCTGTGAGTATGTTAGAAGTGAGTCACCAGTCTTTTAAGGCTTATATGTGTCATATATATATAGAGCAAGTGAGCTTAGAACTCTGTATTCCAATTTCATTCATTTTCATTTATTACTTACTTTGTTTGGTGTAGAAATTGAATTTCTTTACCTGACAACAGACATGTTTTACATAGATTGTGCAGTACATTGTGATCGTTAACAGATTCTTTTAATGGACAGTCCTATAATAAAGCCAAGTGATCTAAAATAACATCCAGCAGCTTTCAATCTAACAATTATCCCAAACTTTGCCATAACCGTCGAGTCGCAACAAAGTGATTGCACAAATACCCAGCAGCACAAATGGGATATGACCAGTAAAATTTACCATAAAACAAATGTATCAAGACATTTGCCATCCAACATTTGCTGTCTATGGAGCGTTGATGGGAAGTTTCACAGCTGCAATGTTAGGCTTGGACGAAACGTCTTGCCACTTTTCCAGTCTCGTGTTCGGTCGTCTCGTTAGCACACAGCTGCATTGTTTGCCTTCATCAAGATACACCGCAAAAGCCGAGTCTCACCCTTCAGGGGTTGGAGTTCAGCCTCATTTACCGACATCAGAGTTTGTTTGTGTGGATGAGTTATAGACTTACTCTGCTGGTATGTTCTTCTGTGGTGATTACAAAGGCCCATACAGTGACTGGGAAGCTTCCACTAAACTGTCACACAGCAACTTCTTTGTTTCAGAAAGACTTGCAGGAGGTGGCTCTTTACACAGCAAACACCCCAATCTACCCAACAGCCCCACTTACCCCCCATCTGTAAACCTGCCAATCCCTCAGGGCCACCTGGCATCTCAACAGAGTCAAACAAAAAGGCCTGGATCCAAACATGAGGGTTTTACTGATGGATCTGGAATATGTATTTCTCACTCTAGTTCATAGTGTGTATATTTTTTTGGAATGGAATAATACTTCTGAGAATCCACATTTTCATTTCCTCAAGGGAACTGCAAGGCGTGGGGAGCGGGAGGGGATACTGGTCATGTTGTGGTTTTTCAGGCAAAATTCAGATTTTCTTTGATGTGTTTCGAAACAGAGAGTGCAATCCAAGTGACAGTGCCCGGTCTGAGAAAGCTTTGCTGGTTTGCTTTTTCCCCATGTCTTTCCTTTTTTCTATTATGTCTGGGAAAATGTGTTGTAGATTCCCAAGCTGTAACATATTGTAAATTGAGTGTAAAATGACAGAACCATGTGAATTGTGAGGATTGATGCATCATGATCTAAATATGCAGTTCGTGCAAAGTGCAGATTTGGCTTGCTCTGTTTTTTTTTTTCAATGCTTTAAATCTTTGTTCCAGTTTGACGAAGATGAAACAGGGCGGAGCACGGGGAAAGACTAGCAGTGCTGGAGTAATAACCACAACTTTTGAGATTTATACTAAAAGCCTAGATGATCAGTGTGCTAATAAATCCAAGGTCAAAGGCTCTCTGAGATTCAAAGAGAAAAGAAGTACAAAATGAAAGAACGCAGCATGGTAGATAATGTAAAAAAAAAAAGTTTAACAGATAGAATAGATTATAAACAAGAACTTCCTGCTGCGCCAAATCATGGTTTTGGTAATCCTGCTTCACAGCCAGATGTGATCAAGTGGCAAAAAACAAAACACGTACTGCCAATTTGTTTTGTAGCTGAGTAACTGCGCAGACATGTCTGGACAAGTCCATGCAGTCACAGTATTGTCACAAATTGGCGATATGCTAACGTCTGCACAGAGCCTACGCCTACACCCTCTGATAACAACAGCTACATCACGCGGACCCTGGTGGACAGTGTAATTTTGGATTATGTCCAAAGTCTGTGTATGAAAGAGATCGGGTTCAATGGATGGGTCAAACATATCGAATTTTCACCCAGGAGGCCGCTGTTTGTGTCCCATGTGAAACCAAAGGTCAATGTTGTCTTTGAACTAACACAAGTGACTTAAGTTACGTAAGACACTTACTTATTTTAACCCAAACCATGATCCTTCCCTAAACATAACCAAGTAGTTTTACTTCAATTCACAATGTAAAGGTGTAATATATTTGTGCATTAAAATGTCTCAAAACATATCTATGTTATATATTTTGTTAAGTTTTGTACTTTCCGTATCCCAAATGTTTCCAACAATGTTCAAAATCAGTGTTCGAAATCTCAAACTTTGTTCAAGGTAACACGTTCTGTTACATTTGGTCGCCTGTCAATGGCGTCATGATATAAGCTTTACCACCTCTAACTACCAGGGAAAAACAGAAAACACCAGATGATACTAGAGAATCAGACATTGTCACATAATTCAACTCAGTAACTCTTTTCCACACAGCATTGTTTTTGCATTAATTGCATTGCAAATCCCAGTTTAAATCCCTTCACTGTTAGCCTTGTTTAACCAACGTTATTTTGTCATTATTATTTTTTATTCCACACATTGTGATCACTCACAAAAATGTGAAAGATTACTTCAGGACATCGCACTTACCTCATCAGTTTTTTCTTGCCAATGTCTAAGTCTAATGTAAAAAAACAAAAACCTGTGTTTCAATGTACAAATATTGTAATGATAATAGTCTAAAATGATGCGAAAATGCAAATTTCCTTGGGGGAGGACCCCCAAACCCAATGACCACAGGACCCCCCCACACACACACACACACACCGCAACCGCAGCACCTTAGCCCTCCAGAAACCATAGGGGGGACCCTGGTGTGAACATGCACGGACACAGCTATGATGATGCAAACGTGAAAATAAACTCGCTGCATTGACATGCACCTAGTATAATCCAATGCCGACTAACTGGTTTGTTTTGTGCTCTCTTATTTTTTAGCTTTCCATCAATCAAAAACACCACTGATGTGTGAAGTAAGTAAGTATAAGTTATAGTATAAATATAATATAAAAGGCTAGTCTGAGTAAAGCATAAGTCTTGACACAGCTGTTTGATCACATGCGCAGAAAGAGGGTGGGTGGGTGTGAGATCGAAGGAAGAGTGAGAGACATAAAGAAGCTGGAATGGAGGACCAGGGCATCAATCAAACAGCAGCACGTGCTGACGATGACCCTGTCCAAGAGTTCTGCCTTCCTTCTTCTTCTCGTTCCTTTCATCTCTTCCTTCCCTTTCTATGCATCGCCCTGTCTGTCTTGTCTTTGACTTTCTTTGTTTCATGCAAAAGCCGCCATGTCCAGACGGAATAGATTTGCAGGACTGCTTTGATCCTTTTGTTATGATTATTTTATTTGCCTCAGCCACATCCTTCTCTCTGCTGCAGTCACCCCACAAGATGCTTTGAATTAGGCCGGAGGATGGGATGGTAGGAGAGGAGGTAAGGAGGGGAGCAAGGGGTGAGTGATGCTTACGTCCAGTCCTAAGGAGGAGACCTGATCGCCCTTAGTTTGACCTGGAATGGAGAGGTAAAGAGTTGGCCTGTAAGACAGAGGAATCCAGTCAATGTCACCTTCTAAGTCTTTATTGCCTTACTAAGTTTTCTACATACTTCAAGCATCAACTACCTTGCTACAACTATATTGCCTCAAAATATATTTGTTAATATGTTCTGATCTGACATACTGTGTGATGAGACTTAGTCATTACACTGTTTGGTCTAACACAGTGGATCCCAAACTTTTTCACATGAAGGACCCTTAAACTGACAAAAATTAGACCACGGGCCCCCATTTGATAAGATTTTGCCCCAGGGTAGCTTTTCGATGTTTTATTACAGAAAGTGTATGAAACCCATGACACAAATAATCATACATTCTTTCATTGTGTTAATTATGGATTGAATTAAAGTGAAAATATATGATTCCACTTTTTGCTAGCGACCCCCAGGAACCCCCTCAAGACGATGATACTGTGGTGATGATGTTCTCCTTTTTTGTGGTCTTCTTTTCTATTAGACACAGGAGACACAGGAGAGCACTACAGTTCTCCTGGGGGCCAGTTAAATATTTAATGTGCTTTTGAGAGACCTTCCATATAGTTGGTCTCTTTCTCCTTATACCTACTGTCTATTTTAGAGACATTTCATTAGGTTTACTTTGTAGGCAAACTTGTGAAAAGTGAGAAAAGGACCTGAGACATTGATATAAAAAAGAAAATTCACAGGACACTTTGTCTACTTTCAAACTCACCTGCTGTACACTGGGCTTTTATTGAGGCAATGCTTTATGACACTGTGAAGAGCACTGGGCCATTCAATGTCATGGTTCAACCGGGATGATTTATATAAGATTGGCTTGACATAATATGTGTCTGCTCTGGTCTGAAGTTAAAAAGCTGAGATACATGACTGCAAACCTGTACCTATACAGATACAGGAGTCTGTGATGATGCAAACACACATTACACTATGCAGATCTGCAGGAAGTGCTGAACACCTGGCTTATAGTGACAGCATCAACATAGATTAAGTAGTTTATGCAGCCTTGACATATACAGCGTAAAACATCTGGAATGGCAGGAAACTTGAGAAGCTTGCTTATTCATAGCTTTGACCCCCCACCCCCAACATTAATTTATTTATTTTAGTAGAGACAAACTTGTATCCCAATAAAAAGTACCTTCTGACCTCACAGTGAACAACTCAGTGTCTCACTGGGTTGAGGTACAATGTGAGTGAAGCATTGGACATGACTCTGAGAAAATCTCAGTATGAAGGGGCCCTGGGGACATTAAATTAAACTATTGTCTACAGGGATCCCAGATATGTTTGTTGACATGCGGTGGCTGTTGATTTCTTCAGACTGACTGGGATGGATACAGGCAGTGAGTATAAAACAACAAGCCACAGCCAATTGAGGTTTTACAGCCATGGTGAGTGTTTTGCCATGCTATGTGGTGTAGTATTTCTTTGTATTTTTTTGCATTTGCAATAGCATTTTTTTTTGTTTTTTGTTATTTTATTTGTAGAGGACTTTTGTATATTATATTTGTATTAGTTATGTTTGTAGATGTGTATTTGTGTTAGCCAAGCAGTAATATGAAAATTCACATAGTAAATATGTTACATGCAGAAAATAGACGTTATGTTTGTGTGAAAAAAGCCATCCATCTGGAACTCCAATCTTCTAAACAGGTATTTGGCAGTTAATGTATTTAGTGTATTTGGCATAAACTATTTCGCTCCAGTGTTGTGGTGGCAGGCATTAGTGGAGAGGAGAAGATGTGTGTACGGGCTTAGACCTACATGCACATGTGGGACACATTTGTCAGAGTAAACACACACACACACATACACATAATTGGCAGGAGTACTGTCCATCAAACACACTGGCAGGAAAAAAAGAGCTTGCCACACTGCATGTGAAACACACACACACACACACACACACACACACACACACACACAATACACTCAAACCCTTAGAAACAATCTACATAAACCCACACATATACTGTACCCACACTCCAAACTAACACCTTTCATATTTCCGTATACACACGCACATTCACCCTATCAACAACTTCCTGGCACATGCAAACACATTATACTCTTTCATCCTAAAAATGTGGCGGCCATTACCATAGGATGTGGGATGTGAGCTGTGATAAATAAAAAGGGATCAGAATCTGAAATGTTTATGTGGTGCGATGTGAAGAAAAAAAAAGAGACCAGAGCAGGCCTGTTTCCTACTTCCCTCTTCTAACAAAGACCAAAATAAATACACAAAAACAATCAGCAGCAACTCATACTGTGGAAGGCTGATGATCGCACATGTACACACCCACAGACCCACACATATAATTGAACACCTGCAGCATCTCCAAACGCAAACCTGTAAATTCAAAATCTCTTCTTCACAAAATACAAACAGACAAAATGTATACTAGATGAAAAAAAAAAAGAACAAATCAAATTTTATCACTTGCAGGTAATCGCATTTACAGTGTTAAATATATTTATATCCAAAGTTTGTACCTTCATGCCGTCCTGCTCCATCCTGTATGTGTCAGTAGCTGCAGACCAGGGCTGGCTCTTTGTCCCTTCTAAAGAAGTTTGCTGCCATTTATTCTAGTAAAGAATGAAACACATCTTCCACAGATTCTGCATCTGGACATGCTTGATAATCTATCACAGCAAAAGTAAAGCTTCAATTAAATATAAAATAAAACATAAGTGAATAAAATTGTTAACTGATATCTGAGACAGCAGTTGAACTTTACTGTTGAACTTTCATATGTGGTGGCAAAAATCAATTCCATTCAACACCTGATACACATTCATTTGATACTGATGTGTTTGATTTTATAAACCATTTGCGTTTCATCGAAATTTTGTGCTGCTAATTTTGTGACTGGCTTTGATGGTGAAATAAAATACTGTTGTCTTTAATTGCATTAATGTGAATCATGCATCCATATGGCTCCCTAATATGTTGCTTACAAATGGAATTCACTATTATGATATGTTTATACTGAGACCGTAGTTTTGTAATAGTATAACTGAATGAGATGTACATCGTTATCAGTGGAATGTGACAGATTAAAAAAGACTAAAGCATGAAATTTGATATTTTGTTAAGTTGAAAATTTGCCAACTTGAATCTCCAGATCTTGAAATGTGTGTTTAACCATATTGGATATCTGTAACACACATGTCCCTAGTATCTAGCTAAACATAACCCCAAAAGAGCTCAAATTGCTCATTAATACAAGACAAGTGATGGTTAGTCGTGACAGCGACAAAGCAACAACAAAGTAGAACAGTTCCTCTTAACTCTCAGTCTTCTTTCACCCCTCTAAGATATGCAAACATTTGCATAAGTAACCTCTGGAATTATTGTGCAGGGCAGCTTGGAAAGCAATCAACAAAGAGTGAGTCCCAAGGAAGACGTATTTCTTTTTTTTGACTGGCTGAGAAATTAGAGTTATTGTTTGATTGTTTGTGACGTCTGTTGCACATGCTTTTGTGTGTTTGGTGGTGTGTTTATCTATCTCATACACTGTGTGAGGATCCTTGTCATTTGTGGAGAGCTTTAGATGCAGTATGTTTTCTTTCAGGTATTTTGTCAGATTTGTTGTTGTGCCTGAAGAGCACTCACATATAGTTAAACTAGAGAGATTGGCTCCACACCCAATATCCCCAAGAGGTCTAACACCAGAAATATGAAGAAAAGGGAAAGGCAAATATTAGTATATTAATACAAAAACATTGCCGCAGGGTAAAGATCATAAATACAAGTGTTGTTAAATCACGAGTGCAGCACATATTTACATTTCTATCCTTTGACTGTTAGCTTAAATAAATGCTTTTTTCTGTTTGCATTGGTTGTGGCTCCCCACATATTTTTGGTTGCGCAGCAGCAAAGGGGCCCCCCGAGGCTCCCACTTGCGCTCTTGAACTACCACCTGTCCACCTGTCACTGACTCACTGAGGCTTTGACAAACCTCAGGACTCTCCCACAGAGTGGGCGTGCTAGTGGGTGAGAAAATAAGAGAGGAGGCATACTGCGGTCAACAAAGCATCCTTCGGTACCTCCTCCGGTGGCTTGATTAAAGAGATGGCTTGTGCTAATGGCTGCCTGGCTCTCAGACCACATGAGAGGACACATCACAGATAACTCAGCCCAGAGAAACTCTGCCTGTCTAAACCCATCTTTAAGGTTTGTGTTGGGCTTGGTCTTCCCTCGATCAGATATAGATTAGTGTCAGCAGTGGATACACTTTCAGGTCAACCAATTCTAGAGGTTGATTCTTTTTATTTATCCTTTTAATGTTCATATGTTCAAGCTTTTTTTTTTTAACTCAGTTTACATTTAAATTTTGAATTCAGTGAACCAACTGCAACCATGTGACAGCCAGTGTATAAAACCGGGCACAACATCCCACAAGATGGCCATTGTTGTTACATTTCTATGAGCTATTACTTAATCCCTAATATTATGATTGGATTATCTTTTTTATAAAATCTACACAATTATTGCAGGCAAGGAAAAACCTTCGTTTTGGTGTATTCTTAAACTGACTAGAATGAAAACCCCCAACAGAGAAGACACGCTATACATTTTTTTTTTTTAAAGATTACACTGTATTGTGCTGCTGAATGGACTCTAGTCACAGTTTGTTTACATGCTTTTGTGCTGGATTAATAAAAAGTTGCCCTTGTTTCCATTTGTATATTCACTGTTACATCATTGATTCAATATTTATTAAGCCTTGCTAAAGTTTGTTACAATAGTTACTTTGTTGCATTTTTATAATGCTATAGAAATTAAGATGATTTCACAACTATTATTGCTCAGACCCACATCACATTACATCAACATAATGTATCAATTTATTTTTATAATGTATTGCAATTTTAAATTAATTAATAGGCCATTTTAACAGCAGACATTTTGATTTGTCACAGTAGTAAAGGCACAGGTGTAATTTATTCAATTCAATATAGTATCAAATCATAACAAGAGTTATCTCAAGACACTTTACAGATAGAGTAGGTCTAGACCACACTCTAAAAAAAATTCAGGCAGAAACCTCGAGTGGTGAGGAAATCTTCCTTTTAGGGAGAAACCTCAGACAGACCCAGGCTCTTGGTAGGCGGTGTCTGACGGTGCCGGTGGGGGTGTGATGAACAGTGGCAATAATAGTCACAATAAAGATAATGGAACTATGATTAGAAATAGTAGTTCATGGCATAGCAGGGCACTGCAGGGCATTACAGGGTGTAGCAGGGCACTGCAGGGCATAGCAGGACGTAGTAGGGCGTAGCAGGATGTAGCAGGGCCTAGCAGGGCACTGCAGGGCATTACAGGGTGTAGCAGGGCACTGCAGGGCATAGCAGGGCACTGCAGGGCATAGCAGGACGTAGTAGTGCATAGCAGGATGTAGCAGGGCCTAGCAGGGCACTGCAGACTGTAGCAGGGTGTAAAGTGCATAGCATGGAGAAAATCACGACCACAGCAACAGCTGCAACCATGATTTAGGTGCCACCCTAATCCAGGGAAAACTGCTGGGTGAAAAAACATAAGGACTCCGGGAATAAGCTCCCCAGAGCTAAATTAGTAACAAGCATTTCTGGGACATGGATGCACACAGATGGAAAGAGAGAGGAGAGAGGAGCTCAGTGTGTCAAAGCAAGTCCCCCAGCAGTTTAAAACTATAACAGCATAACTAAGAGCTGGTGCAAGGCAAACCTGAGCCAGTTCTATAAGGGTATATATTTATAACATTAATGATGGATGAACTCCATTAAGCTGAGCCAGTTAAAGGGGCTTGGTACTGTCCATGGCGACTCACTGGAGAGGCATCCTGGAGATGTTTAACAGAACAGAACCACTGTTACATGTAATATTAGTAGCTCCACCTGTGTATTTCCTGCTATGATGAAGTCAAAAGGCTGTGAAAAGGAGGTATACCAGGACCATGAAAATGAAGCAGCTAAATGGAATTCAGCCATCACTACTTTTATTATTGACACTAGTGCTTTCCCTACTGTGACATGTCAAAATGTTTTCTGTTAAAAAGGTCTATTCTATCTGGCAGATCCTAATTTATCAGTGCTATAAACCAGAGGTCTTCACTAGGGGGTCCTCAGAGTTACTGCAGGGGGGCCACCAAATTATTGTTAATTGTTTTTTATTCAAAAAATTAAAATGTCTTCACATGAATCCAACATATTAGCAAATATGAATCAACCTGTTTGTGAAAAAAGCTCACTGATGATAGGCTTACTATACACAGATACAGTTAATCCTAAGGACATTAAAACATGATTTATAAAATCAACAATTATTATTTTAATAGCTTTGTATTCCAGAGGCATTCTAGAGGCATGGTATTTTTCAGTAAGCAAGTGACATATAATTGACTATTTAGCTCTTTGGAGGCATTTTTGCAGTTCTGTCAGTTACATCAGTTCCTGTGCATGAGTAAAAACACTGCCCCTGCCTTCTCTTTAATGTCAAACACTGAAATATCCTCTCACTTTAGTCTCAGTGGAATGTAGCAGCGCGAGAGATGACTTCTATAAACATAAATCAAGTCACTCTCCTCACTCACTCACACACACACATACACACACACACACACACACACACACACACGCACACATTTTCTTTTTGCTGGGACTCTAGAAAAAGCATCAGAAACCAAAGGAGCCGCACACTCCTCCATGGAATTCACTGAGGACAGGATGTTGGCTTCACGGTCACGCAATGCTGCACACTCTTTATTCCCATTACACATTATATCATCATGTATCCATATCAAGTGCCAGACTGGATCAAGAGCTTGTTATCGTTATTCTGTTATATTTGAATATAACAGAATAACTAATAACTAAGAAATATATTCTGTCCTGTTATATTCTGTACTATTACGTTATAATGTCATTGTCATTTAGCTTCCTGCAAGTGTTTTTCACCCCATGCAATTGTACTTCTGGAATAATTTCCTCATGAAACTTTAAAAGGATTTTGGGCGAAAATGCTTTAAAGAGATAGCAGGAGAATTCACAGGCTATAATTTGTGTTTTTAGAGAATCTTGAGATGCTGAAGGTTTGCCTGTGAGTTTGTGGCTATGTATTTCTCATAATTGTTTTTGAGATTACACACACGCACACACACACGCACACACACACACGCACACACACACACACACACACTCACATAAACACAGCCGTTATACCGGCCACATTACAGAAGTATCTTTTCCTCTTCCACTTCCAAAGCAGTAAATCTACTTAAAATCAAGTGACATTATTGTAAACAGTGGCTTCATCTACCAAACTGTACTTTTCAAGAAATTTGCTTCAAGAAATTTTGCAAAACGGTGATGTGTGCGCTGCAAACCAGAAGGTGAAAATGTCTCTCAACATAAAGAATGTTTCACTTATTTACTTTAAGTATAACCAGATTTTATGTTTCAGTGACAGAGTGAAGGGCTTATTTTTATTTATTTATTTATGAAATCTGTTTTAGCTCAGTTTTGCTGTTGCCAAAACCATTTCCCTACTTGTCTTTTTTAGCTCTTCTTGCTCTTTCTAGCAGATCTGGGAAGCTGCTTATCAGAAGAGGAAATAGTCGATTTGATGTGGTGTTCCTCTGTGGCTTCGCAGATAAACCTGTATGGAGGGAGAAGGATGCATACTATTTGTAGACTTCTATTTAAGCAGCAGCATGGCATTTAATAATATTATTTATTTATTAGTTAGGGATTGATCCCTCCACTACAATAATTAACACATCTTCTGAGTTAGCACTCATAGGGAAATCAATTTTATCAGCTACATTTTTTTTTGGATTAATTAAAATTCACACAATTTCCACGGTATTGTGATCCAATTCTTTATTATTCCGCTTCTTCCGTACGTTTTTCGGTTGCTTACTACTTCTGCATACTTTCAGCTACAGTAACCATTCAAATATTTAAATGCCTGTAGCTCAATGAATACGAAAATGGAAATTTGCAATTGCAATTTACATCAGAACTTGCAGCTCAAGCATTGTGATATTCCCTGCCATTTGCCTCGCTACCGTCACTCATGTTTCGCTTCCGGGGCTCCGCAGGTCATCGGGGCCGACTCGCGCCAGGGCCGACTCACGCCGGGGAGGCTTGGACCCCGTCAAAACTGCTTGCAGTTCTAGAATTACTTATTTTTTTATTGACATATTACACTATGATTTTTTAATGGCTTTTTTTGACATACTATACTATATCTTTTAATCACTTTTTCGAAATGCTATACTATGGCTAATTTCGACATACTGTACTATAACTTTTTATCACTTTTTTCGGCATGCTATAAAACAGCGATTTTCGACATACTATACTATGACTTTTTTATCACTTTTTTCGACATACTATACTATGGCTATTTTCGACATACTATACTATGACTTTTTATCCCTTTTTTCAACACTATGGCTTTTTTATGATTTTTTCCGACATGCTACTATGACTTTTTATCACAGTTTATCGAAATACTATGATATGATTGCTTCCATCATACATTTCTTTAGATGTGGTAGCTCAATGGTCAGCACAGCTGCACAAAGTGTGCAAAAAAAAAAGTTCCATGTAGGAAGGTTCAATCCCCATTCTGGCCATTTCTTTTTTGGGGGGAGTTTATATGTTTTTCCAGACTTTCTTTGACATACTATACCATGACTTCATTATCACTTTTGTAATATTCTATATAATGACTTTTTATCACTTATTTCGACATGCTATACTATGACTCTTTTTATCACTTTTTTCAACATACTATGCTATGATGATGTTTTCAATATGCAGTATTTACTGGTGTGGTAGCTCAATGGTTGGCACACCTGCACAAAGGAGGCAGAGTCAGTCCCAATTATGTACTTAGTCTTACAATCCCCAGGCTGGGTGTTTTTTTGTTCTCAACATACTGGCTATTTTCGACATGCTATACTATGACTTTTTTCGACAAGCTATACAATTACTTTTTCAGCATGCTATAGGCCTACTAAACTATAGCATGACTTTATTATCACTTTTTTTACATACTATACTATGACTTTTCGACATGCTATACTATGACTTTTTTTACGCTATACTATGACTTTTCATCACTTTTTTCAACATACTATTTACATTTCCTTCTTCATGCTTTCTATACCATGACTTTTTTCATTTTTCATTCTGCTATTTTTTTATGCACTGTTTCTTTTTTCGACTTGGCTTCTTTCCAATGTTTTCTAATTTTTTTCGACGTCTATTCTGCTTTTTCAACATGCTATACTATGACTTTTCGACATGCTATACCATGACTTTTTTCGACATACTATACTATGACCTTTCATCACTTTTATCGAAATACTATACTATGGCTATTTACAACATACTATACTATCACTTTTCTATCACTTTTTTCAACATGCTATACTACTACTTTTCGACATGCTATACTATGACTTTTTATCACATTTATTGACATGACTTTTCGACATGCCTTACTATGACTTTTTATCACTTTTTTCGACATACTATAATATGGCTATTTTCAACATGCTATACAATGACTTTTAAGGCATTCTACACTATGACGTTTTTCAACATGCTATACTATGACTTTTTATCATTTGTTTCGACATACTATACTATGGCTATTTTCGACATACTATACTATGACTTTTTATCCCTTTTTTCAATACTATGACTTTTTTTTATAACTTTTTCCGACATGCTACTATGACTTTTTAATCACAGTTTATCGAAATACTATGATATGATTGCTTTCATCATACATTTCTGTAGATGTGGTAGTTCAATGGTCAGCACAGCTGCACAAAGTGTGTGAAAAAAAAAGTCATGTTTTTTGACATGCTATACTATCATTTTCATCGACATAATTTAATATATTTTTTTTTACAAATACTATACTATCACTTTTTCCATTATACTATACCATGACTTTTTCGACATACTATACTATGACCTTTCATCACTTTTATCGAAATACTATACTATGGCTATTTACAACATACTATACTATCACTTTTCTATCACTTTTTTCAACATGCTATACTACTACTTTTCGACATGCTATACTATGACTTTTTATCACATTTATTGACATGACTTTTCGACATGCCTTACTATGACTTTTTATCACTTTTTTCGACATACTATAATATGGCTATTTATCCCTTTTTTCAATACTATGACTTTTTTTATAACTTTTTCCGACATGCTACTATGACTTTTTAATCACAGTTTATTGACATGACTTTTCGACATGCCTTACTATGACTTTTTATCACTATTTTCGACATACTATACTATGACTTTTTATCCCTTTTTTCAATACTATGACTTTTTTTATAACTTTTTCCGACATGCTACTATGACTTTTTAATCACAGTTTATCGAAATACTATGATATGATTGCTTTCATCATACATTTCTGTAGATGTGGTAGTTCAATGGTCAGCACAGCTGCACAAAGTGTGTGAAAAAAAAAGTCATGTTTTTTTGACATGCTATACTATCATTTTCATCAACATAATATAGTATGGCTATTTTCAACATACTAAACTATGACTTTTTATCACCTTTATCGACATGCTATACTATGACTTTTCGACATACTATACTATGGCTATTTATGACATACTATACTATTACTTTTTTATGACTTTTTTGGCTATTATTTTTTGATATACTTTACTATGGCCATGACTTTTTATCACTTTTTTCACCAAATTATACTATGGCTATTTTCGCCATAGTGTACTAATACTTTTTATGACTTTTTTCGATATACTTTTTCACTTTTTCAACATACTATGCTATGACTGTTTTCAACATTCATGTTTGCTGGTGTGGTAGCTCAATGATCAGCATGACTTCACAAAGTACGCAGAGTCAGTCTGAGGTAGGAAGACTCTGACCCTGATTCAATCCCCAGTCTGAGCATTTCTTTTTTTTTTTTTCGTATGTGTTTCGAGACATACCATGACTTTAGTATTACTTTTTTGATATACAATATAATTACTTTTTTTATCCTTTTTTTTCCGACATACTATGCTATGACTTTTTAATCACTTTTTTCGACATACTATGGCTATTTTCAACATGCTACACTGTGACTTTTTTTTTACATACTATACCATGACTTTTTATCACTTTTTTCAACAACAGGTGAAACACATCAGGGCGGGGCAGGACAATCAAAGGAGGGAAAACACAGGAAGTAAACTGGACAAGACAAGACAGAAAACAGACTATCAAAATAAAACAGGAAGCAGAACATAAACAGGGAAATGCAAATACACACAGACTTCAATACACAAAACAGGATACATCAACACAACAGGGAACAGAAATATACAGAATGAATATACAAACACAGGAAATATACAGAAATCAATAATACAGGCAACAGAAATGAACAAACAGGTGACAGAAATGTCCATAGCCATCACATTATACTATGACATCTTTATCACTTTTTTTCGACGTACTATACTAAGCATGTCAAAAAAATTATAAAAAGTAATACTTTTTAAAATTTTTTGACATGCTATACTATATACTACTTTTTGCAAATATTATAATTCAATTCAATTGAATTTTATTTATAGTATCAATTCATAACGAGAGATATCTCAAGACACTTTACAGATAGAGTAGGTCTAGACCACACTCCATAATTTACAAACACCCAACAATTCTAGTAATTCCCCAAAGTGCGACAGTGGCGAGGAAAAACTCCCTCTCAGGAAGAAACCTGGGACAGACCCAGGCTCTTGGTAGGCAGTGTCTGACGGTGCCGGTTGGGGGTGTGATGAACAGTGGCGATAACAGTCACAATAAAGATAATGGATCAGTAGGCTGCAACCATGATTTAGGGGCCACCCTAATCCAAGGAAACATGCTGAGCGAAAGGTATACATATGGACTCCGGGGAATAAGCTCCCCAGAGCTAGGTTAATAACAAGCATTATACTATGGCTATTTTTTCGACACACTATACTATGCCGTTTTTTATATACTGTACTATGACTCTTTATCACTTTTTTGGACATACTATACTATGGCTATTTTCGATACTATACTATGACTTTTTAATCACTTTTTTTCTACATACTATATTATGGCTATTTTCCCCTCTGATCAGAGTCTGAATCTTGCATACTTCTTTTATTTAACTTTTTAACTTTTTATTGATACCCAGTGGGGAAATTACAATTGCTTCACTCTGTTGTTAGAACACACGACACACAGGCCTGAAATACACACACATGCTCAGGTCCTACACATGCACAAATGGAGAGATGTCAGAGTAAAGGGGCTGCGACTGCTGGACAGGTGCCACGAGCAGTTTGGGGAGGGGGTGTTGTGCCTTGCTCAAGAGCACATTGGCAGTGCCCAGGAGGTGAACGGGCACCTCTCCAGCTACCAGTCCACACTCCGTACTTCGGTTTTACGGCCACCCCTTTTGGTAATCCAGCCTTGGGTCCAAGAGGGTTTAAGTATGAAAATGAATGTGGCAATTATCTGTCAGTAAGTCAGAAACCTCTTTATACTTAAATTATACTTACAAATAGTAGGCCTATATGTGTTATCACTGAAGTAGCCATTTCTTTTTTTCCACAGTCCTAAAAGTGTAAAGTATAGCAGCTGATTTGGTGGAGAGTACCTCTGTACCTCACCATTATACACAAACCTTTGTCCTTAGTACTGCAATATTTAGATTGTCTGTTCTGTCAAACTGCCCCCCTGATGCACAGTATAGAAAATGCGTCACTGCTAGCTCCCCCTCACCAAGTGATCAAGTGATGTTGTTCTGCATCTGACATCTCCTCTCTCGGGGGAGGCAGGCCCCGTTTTCCATGCCCGCAGGTTCCAGCTCTGGTGTGGGATTTCCAAGGCCTCAGGAAAGCACAGTTTACAACATTCCCACAGTGGTGGCCACCGAATGACTCTCTTCCTCTTCTCCGCTCTTCTGTTGAACTGGGGTTTCTTTTTGCCCATGTTGTTGTCAGGCAGCGGTTTGGGAAGCTGCCCAATGGTTCCTGGTTCGTTTAGTGGGGGGGACAAGGGGGAGAAAGAAGAGGAGGAGACCCACAGTCCCCCCCCAACCCTACCCTCCACGACAGCTTGGCTGCTTTGTTCCCCATCCAAAACACCCCCTCCCACTCCTAACCACGGGATCTTCTCAGTGGCGGAAAATCCTTCCCATGAGCAGTCCGACTCTACGGAAGTAATTAAACATGGGTAGTTTGGTGTAATGGACGTTGTCATGCTGCCATTAACTGATCCCCAGGCTCACAAACTCAGCATAATGTTAGTAGCCCACTGATGAGCAAAAAAGACAGTTTGTTCCTAAACCTACTGTTCGACAACAATCAGTCATTTTTGCTAGCAGGTTCATCACTTGTGTGTATCAGGGCTCGATAAGCAGACAGTGTGTCAGTGATTCTTTTCACAAGCACCAAATGGGTTAGGGAAAGAATCCAATCCAATAATTGTAATTTTAATAAATCAAAAAATATTCATTTATCTATTGCACAGAAATCGACCTGCAGAAAAGTTGTTTCAGTAGAAAATGGCCAAAAGATGGCTAAAAACGCTAGTAAGGAAGTACCCCACAAGCCAATCATAACAGTGGGCATTCCTTTGCTCTATCAACCAATCAAAACAGTGGGCTTCTCATGAATGCTTGCAGTTTCTAGTTAGCTAGAGGGGCTCCCTTATGCTCCATCCTTTCCAGTTTTATTCCAATATTTAGTTGGCTTTCACCTTACAATAGTAACACAACGTGTTACTTTTGTAACTCTTGTTACTCTCGTCAGCTAAGTTACTATGGAGACCCAACATGTTCCGCATAAAATAGATAAATAAGACATTATGAAATAATTATCAAATAATAGACACAATATGTAGCCAAATATAACCATTAAATAGTTAAATAATCCCATAAAATTTAACAGACCGACCAGAGCCATACCGCTAGCAAGGCTACAACATCCAATTTAGAAGCATTAATGGACTTCAATCATCAAATAT
Organism: Perca fluviatilis; assembly: GCF_010015445.1. Lineage (NCBI taxonomy): Eukaryota > Metazoa > Chordata > Actinopteri > Perciformes > Percidae > Perca > Perca fluviatilis. The sequence continues at coordinate 8,383,072 of NC_053123.1, forward strand.
CTCAGTGTCCGGTTACATGTAGTTGCAGCTGCTTGATTAGGTGTTGAGCCAGCACATTTTTCATCAAGCTGTGATTCCAGTAATGAGCTGATGATGCTTCATAAAGCCTCATTAACAGTACCTGAAGTGAATTATTATAACAGAGCAGCAAGAACAGAACCAGACAATCACAATGGCTCTGTTTTCCACGCCAGGCTCACAGTCCACTTGCTCATTTCCCATCATCACTGCTAATGAGTGAATATGGATATTAGTTCATTGCAATCAGGCGATTTTTAGTCCGAGTCACCCCTTAAACTTTATACTGACAATAGCTTCATTGTTCTTGAAAGTCAGACCATGCGAGAAAAGCTGTAGTACTCCCGCAGTAAGGAAACATCACTCAAATGAGAGGGAACTAATTAAGTATAAGAGCCAAGTTACAGACTGTGACAGTAATTACAGAAGCAATGACTTGACATCCTTCCTGCCCTTGCCACATTTCACAACTACCGGCTCTTTTGGAAAACAGTCAAATTAAGCCCCATTAAGCCCCTTTGAGGTATATAATTAAAACACACTTTTATATGTAAAGACTCTTTCAATGTTTCCAACCATATACTCCTTAATTATATCAATAAAGCTGAAGAAATCCCCTGTATATGTGTGTGTGTGTGTGTGTGTGTTGTGTGTGTGTGTGTGTGTGTGTGTGTGTGTGTGTGTGTGCATGGGTGTGTGCGTGCATGTGTGTGTGTGCGGTAGAGCTCTGATTGTGAGGTTTATAGAGCAAGACGGCCTTAATAGAGGAAAAGTGCTTCCGGACCTGCCTTTGTGATCCACATGTGCCGCGTTACAGTATGACACAAAAATGATCAATGTTTTCAGACTGCTTCATCCACACCTAAGCTTTCCTGTTCAATTGATCTGACGGAGCTCAAACGGAGAAGGCTGCTTTTCTTGGACGGCAAACTCAGTTCCATGTCATCTCTGTGAGTCATGTAAACTGCTCTGTGTTTGGACAAATTCCACTGTGCTTGCTGTGCGGTGAAAAAACATGAGAAAGGAAAATAATAAGGAGCTTGAACTCGATGAATCTTGAATTGCACGGGGACAGAATACCTGTGTGCGTGCGTGTGGCGGCGGCATACACGCAGTGATGTGGTCATTGGAGGAAACTAAGAGTTCCGGAATGCCCAAGGAATGAGCTCATTCAAATTAAAGCGCGTGGCAATTACCAAATGGTAACAACAGGCTACTCGGCAGTGCAAGTCCAGGAGAGCAGGCCGCCTGACAAAGAAGCAGACACAACGTGATTGTGGTGGAACTACTTAACAACATAAAGGTGAGTTTTGATCCAAACAAACGTGACTTCTGCTCTCTTTTACACAAACAGGTTCTATATTTTGTTAAGCAAACAAACACCACTAACATATTCATACGCACGCACGCACACAAACGCACACGCACGCACACACACACAAGAAGAATTTTATTTGAGAACACAAGATCCATGGAAATAAACTTTAATCCACGTCTAAAAGCTGTGGTCGCCTTATGAAGCGAGCTGCACTGCATTTAACATCCCTTGGCATGCTGGTCCCCCGTTGAAGCGGAACACTGCGGTGATATTAGCTGAAGTTGTTGAGCTTTTGATTGCAGTTTGCGGTGCAAATAAAGTTGGGAATGAACAACACCATTCAGCTTTTCCAAGCTCCCAGTGATGTTCAAAAGAAATAAACCTTTTACCATCTGTTTGTTTTTCTTTGCAAAAGCATGACCAAAGGAAATCTCTTTAGTGTTAAAGTCCTGTTAATGCTGATCGTTGATGTAAGTTTTCATGTACAAAGCAGCCAATAGATCTGCTGATGTTTAGCATTTAGCCAGAGCCATAGGCGTAGATTTCGGGAGGTGGGGATGTGCAGGGGATATGTCCCCCTAGTATTTAGAATATTTCTCTTTCTCCTTCTCTGTGAAATAAAGCTGCCTTCAAGTGCGGTCGGAAATGTTAAGATCTATAAACGATCTGACGGAAAAACAGTAACTGTGTCTACTTGTGCTACATCGGGGGGGTTAAAGAACACAACGGGGCCGCGAAAAATAAAAGATATGATTTTTTGTCTTTTATGTACCGTAGATTAAAATTTTGGAGCTCATGGCTTTAACAAGGTCTTATTCTCTAAAAGAAATGTTGTTCAGATGCACATGCTTCCTAAAAAAATCATCCCGAAACACATGTGATGTTTTGAATATGCAGAAAGTTTAGAACAATACAGGAGAATAATAATAATAATAACAATAATAATAATAATAATAATAATAATAATAATAATTCAAAATAATAATGTCCTTTACATAAAGACATTTGCACCATAAATTGATGCAGAAAAGGCACAAAATGTTGCAGAAAATTCACCAGGATGCAGGAAATGCAGTGTTTGACGCTCAAAATGTTCCGGGGGAGGATCACCGGACCCCAAGGTTATGATGTGCCCCCCCCCCCAATGTGGAAACAAAACATTCGCCCTTGGCCAGAGCGAGTCAAGAAAGAAACTTTTCTAGCGTGTGAAAGACATCTTGTGCTATAATTTTGTTCAAGTTTTTACTTCTGTAGTGATACCTTACTTTGGAATAAAACTGAAAAAAATAACCCTGAATAAATTGTAACATAAAATAAGTTTGACTTGAAAGAAAAGTCTCTCGCAATGGAAACTTCCCACAGGATGATAGTGGTTTACCAAACTGTCCAATCTCTGCTTCACTCCACACTAAATGCAAAAGGAGTGTGTGTGTGTGTGTGTGTGTGTGTGTGTGTGTGTGTGTGTGTTCTGTTAATGAAAGACTTGCTTCAATGAGTTCTGAAAGGATGAGGCTCTTGAGGACACATGCTGAGGTCCACGGCTGAATCCTCTGAAGTGAACTCAGAGGATTCAGACATAGACATAGGAAGAAAAGAGAGACAAAGGCAGAGAGATGGGGGAGAAAGAGAAACGAGAGGAAAGAGAGTAAAGGGAAGAAGAGACATTTCGAGACACAGAGACGTCTGCCATGCTTGAAAGGAAGACAGTGCCATCTAGAGACTTGATGTGACAATTGTGAAAGAAACTTCACTTTTCTTTTGTCGCTATTGAATTGTCAAACATTTCTAATAAAATAAAGTCTCATTCATAAGTTTAATGGATCATGTAACTGTCTTAATGTTGGGTTTTTTTCTACTCTGAAAAAAGAATCTTTCTTTGAAACATGTTGGCAGAAAATCTTTAATCCCCCCCTTGGCTTTTTCAGAAAGTACACCGTCCAGTTTTAGAACTTTTTGGATCGACAGCCCTCTTCTCCCTCGGCCCTTGTGCCTCCTGCTGCTTCCACTCGAGTTTCCCAGGCTCGGCATTTTCCATGGGGCTAGTTTGGGTTTTTACCAAATTGTGGTTTTCTCAAACTTCGTGACATCTTGGCTCATTTCTCAGCTTCACAACAATAACAAATGTCCCTATCCAGAGCTCTATCACACTCGTATTCAATTGTATTACTCTCTCTCTCTGGAGGAAGTTACGAGACAATAGGGAGAATTAGACAACAACAAGACAGCAGGCGTTCGAGAAGAGAGAGATAGATGTCAGTCGGTTGAATGATCAAATTAGTGTGCAACACATTAGGACTATTCAACAAGCCACCATATCAGCTGGGTTAAAAAAAAAGATAATGCGTTAGAGAAACTAGCCCTCTTTTACACATTGGAGCTAGGAATAATGAACAGCGCTTCTTCAATATCCACAGAGGGGCAATCTGCTCACCTTCACTGTATCCGTTTCATTTAAGGACACATTTTTGGAAACAGACTTAACTATCCCTGGGTATGAACCTGTAAAAAGGATACATAATGTACTCTATATGAGGGGAATTTTCCTCAAGAGCTGATTAACTTTGCTGGATCAAAAGGCCACACCATCTGCGGGTTGTGTTGCCCTGATATTGACAGAGGGGTGGTTTTCTTCCATTAAATTTAACCGAACCTATACTCCAGAGATTCTGTCCATGACACTGGCTGAGATATTTTGGACTAGAACACATCCTGGAAGGAGTCGTTAGGAAAGTAGAGGGAATCATTCTCTCATGTTCACTGAAGGAGATGGCTAACAGAACAGGAAGCGTGGAAAGTGATTGTACTTTTGAAGACCTGCTGTGCTTTCTAAGAGGTTTTAGATGATACAAAACATACAGGAGAGAATAGAGAATAATTGTACATTTACTGGATGCAAACAAAGAAGAAACCATGCACTGACGTTTCATGTTGTCCAGTAACAATGTGTGAGAAACGACACAAAGCTGTGCAAGAGACAGGCACAGAAGCCAATAGGCGCAACGGACTCGCAGAGAAAGCAGCTTTCTGTGCAATAGATACAAAGTTATTCTATTCAACATGAATACATTTCATTCTGATAGAGCTTTGTTGAATATGCTTAAACAGTACAAGTTTTTCACACGACGGTAACATGTACATTTGTAATTAGACCCAGAATGTAAACTTTTCTCCTAGCAGTGTTTCCGTTGAGACCCAGGACCTTAAATTGCTCATTTTAAGCTTTTGTTCATTTTTCTTCCTTAAAAATCTACAATTTTTACATTTAGTATTTCTGGTCTGATCAATTATTGAGGCCATTTTCCAAAACTCAATGTTAAGGCATGCCCAGCACCAAATGTAAACAGAAAAACGAATAAAAGTGCTTAATGCATCATAGAAGTGGAATTACAATACATATCTTATCTAGAGGGCACTTTTTAATCCTTGCACTTCATGCTAGTGATCACTTAAACTTAAGAATACAGAAATGCTGCACATTTTGCCACATTCGCTCTGGCTGAGAGTTGGTAAAAGGGTTACAATCCAAGTTTACATAAAACAGATAAATGAGCAATTCAAGGAGCTGCATCTGAACGGGATATTTAATATATGGCATGTTTAAGTCATTGCTTCAAACTAAATGACATCCTTATTATGGCTGTTAAGATGAAAAGTGCTATTTGAAGCAAGACCGGAACACAGACCGGTGATTTGGAAAGTCACAAGGCAAACACTTACACATACAGTTACCACAAGTCAGTACTAAGGCTTCATGATAAGTTAAGAAGCACTTCAATACATTATTACAGTAATAGGAAGATTAGAGTATTACATAACTGTTAACTTCAAAATGTTTGAAAAATAATATTAACGGTTTACTCTCAGAAAATAATAAGCAATTAGCAAATTGTGTCCACAAAATGCTCTATTTGGGGGATTGGTGTTGGGATTGGCTGAGGTTGTTTTTTTAAGGTTTGGGTTGGAAGAGCTTTGTAGAGGAAGAGAAGGTGGATGGTTGTCAGTTTTGGTGAAGCAGGAAGTTCTTGATGGGTTGTGGTAGCGGTAACGAGGGTATGTGGTTTAGGCGATTTTTGCCCATCGCTCTGCGGATCCTGATGCGACACAGGTGTGTCAGCCTGCGAGGGAATTCTGGGAAGAGATAAAGCAAAGAGCGGATCTCCTCAGCAGCTGCAGCAGAACCGTACTGGAGGGTCAGGTGAACCCCGATCACAGGTTTATAGATCAGTTTATTTGTCAAATGATCACTCAATTAACTAAATCTGGACCTTTTTACATTGTTATTGGCCAGTCATGTTGTTAGTCTTTTATTGTCTGAGCGGTCTACAAATGGTGAGACACAATGGATATAAGTATAATTCTAGCATGCATAAAGAGGTACCTATGGCATGTAAAGGCAGTTCTATTTCATTCTTACTGACCACCAGAGGCAGTGCTATACACTGAATATCTTCTTCCATCATGCACACGCACAGGTGGAGTACTTCTATCCACAGACCTCAGGATGACCCTGGGCTCGGGTATAACTTCCGGTGTCATGCACGAGATCATTCCTACAAAATCTTCTTGCAAGTGACTGAAAACCCTGGAGGTCATCCAGGATTCACAGCACCGTAGTTACATTCGTAACTATGTTTCAACTAGAGATATTTCAATAACATTTTGTCCTTCCCGATACCGATTCCGGCACCTAAACTTAAGTATCGTCCGACAACGAGACATTAACAAATACATACAGAGAATTAATGCCATAGATTTTCTTTGGGGCTAAATTATCTGGTATCGGATGAGGGCATGGACTCGCGTACTCGCGATACCAGCTATTTAAGCAGTATCTGAGGCGTTTCAGATACTGGTGTATCGGTACAACTCTAGTCTCAAATTGAGAAAACAGATTCACTATGGAAATGTCTAAGTTTATGTTTATTGAACCAAATGGCAATAGACTGGAAATGCTATCCTATTTTGAACAACTTCTGTCAATGTACCTTATGGACCTTTTTCACAACAGGCATTTATATATAGTTAAAGCACATCTCTGATCTATTCAAGGGTCACGACAGTGTGACAGTGAGCCAGTATGCACAATATCAAAAGCCTGAAACTGAAGCTGTTAAAATAGAATTCAGCCATAGATAATTTTTACACCGGTGTCTACTGTAGCATGCCAAAATGTCTTTTTAGAAAGGACCAATGGTGCATGCTAATTAAACCACAGTTGCAACATAAGTCATTTATTAACTCAGTGAGATTATTTCCTCTTTACAGGTGCACAGTGGGACTCACTATTATCCTGGGGCTGCAAAAAATGCACAGTTGCCCACTGATGTAGAATAGTTGATAGAAAGAAGTAGGTTGCTTTTCAAATAAGCAATCAAGTGATCTCCCTAAAGGACCTCTGCGCAAAACTTTTTTAAAAAGTGTATATATTAGTTAGAATTCTATACTGCATGGCGAACAAAGGAGAAATGATTGGATGTTAAGAGGCAACCACAATCAGGGCTTAATTTGAGCCGGAACACACCGGAACATGTTCCGGCACCTCCGACGTTGGATCCGGAACCTTTTTTACTGGATCCGGCACCTCCTGTGTCACCAGGAAAAATTAATCTCCTAAATGAAAAAAATAAATTACTGTTTGTGTAGCGTTCAATGTTGTTATCTGACTTGTTAGTCTTTATTCCCCATTGAGGTTCCACAAAAATCTTGTGTTTGCATTTTCGATGCGTTTTGAGGTGAATTTTGAGGGTAAGACGGAGAGAGGGACGGAGGGAGGGGAGACACTTCAACAGCGCGGCGCTGCACTTCAAGTGACACAAGCGCTTGTGCTGCTTGAGACTGCTGTTATAAAAAGGGGAAAAATGTCAAAAAGACAACAAAGTTTGCTTAACTTTTTCAAATACGCTGGACAAACAAGCAAAAAGCGTTTCTGCCGATCCAGAATGTGCAGACCACGGTGGGTTTCTTGGTTAATTTAATAGTCCGATGGATAATTGCTGCTTGTGAAAACGATTGTTGCAGTGTATTTTTTTTATTTTTTTACATTTCACACCGATGCAGTACATGCTCTGAAATAAAAATAAACATTGCCCTGATGTACACACAGCGTTGTTTAGGTTTTTTTAGTCAGAGAAGCTACGTAGGCCGTGTCATTTTTATTTTTTTGTTCCGTTACCTCTTTCTGAGTCGCCGGATGCGCTCCGGGACCTCCCACAAATTAAGCACTGACCACAATCAGTAAAACTCAAAACACATTCATTTGACAATTAAAAATCAACTAAATTACATTGAAGTTTCTTAAAAAATTATTTCAACTTGTTAATAGTAATCGGCCTGGAATAGTGCTCGCTGGGATTTTTCCTGAACTATCTCCTGACTACCTCTAACTCTGTATAAAACTCTTCCTTGAACTATTGGCTAGTAATATACAGGGTGTATTGTATGTTGTATGTTTTTTGATCACACACAACTAAACAAAACATGCAAGAATTAAATCCCCCTTACAATACCACGGACATTACAGTGCCAGGCATGCCAAAAGACTTATTTATGAACTTCAATATTCAATGGAAAATAATCTCAAAATGAATAAAAAACACATAAAACACAGCGCTTTCAAGCCGCAGAGCGGAGTTCTCTTCGCGGCGAAAAACTAAATTACTTTCACTCTGGAAATCTGTGGTCGTTCCTCGGGAGTGTTTTAATCCAAACCCCGATCGTTTTCCTAAACTTAACTAGTCGTTTTGAGCCTAAACTTAAAGCAACACCAAAGAACTTTTCCTCTTCGGTCCCCCTACAGGTTGGAAGCGGAATTGTGTCCATTATGTCTCATTCAAACTAAAGATCCGATCTGGCAAACTTACATAGTGCGGTTATAGCCGATAGAGGGCTGCAAAGCGAGTGCAGAAGTGCCGTTCACCCTGTTACGAGTTGATGAACCACTGAAACGATTTATTTTAAGGTACAAGGATCTTTGGTGTTGCTTTAACTGTCATCGCCGCATGACGCTCACTTTTTCTGGCTTAACTCAACTCCCATGGGCCCTGAAAGGTGCCTGTACCCGGTTCAGAGTCAACTATTGGTGGCTAAACAACTGCCGCTGGTAGCCGGCGTCCCGGAGCTCCCTAGCGGCTAAATACAACCAACAACTGCCACTCAGATTTTATCGTTCTGTGGCACTATGTGCTCACATTACAGCGCTTTACTTGGTTTAAAATAGCCAACTTCTATTTTAGGTATATACTGTAATATGGTCTATTGGGGGTCACTTTGAGAGGGGGGATACAGTTTGTCCCCACCAGGGATAAAAATAATTCAGCAGAAGCAGGGATATATGTGTGTGTGTGTGTGTGTGTGTGTGTGTGTGTGTGTGTGTGTGTGTGTGTGTGTGTGTGTGTGTGTCCCAAAAATCGCACCCTGGTAATATAGGTCCTCACTGATGCCTGTATATTCACAGATTTTACTCACTCCTCGCCTCCAGGAGGACCCTGAGCGCCTCCGGATCCACCTTCCTCCGATTAGGACCCTCCAGCTCCGTCCCGTCCAAGGGCACGAGGGCCGGGTTGGCCCCGTGGTCTAGCAGCACGCGGATGAAGGCCACCTCACATCCGTGTCGCAGCACAGCATCCAGCAGGCAGGAGGCCAGGCCGCGGGTCAGGGCCTCCTGGCAGACGGGCCCCGTGTAGTTGAAATCAGGCTGAGCGCCGGCCTGGAGCAGCAGCTTGAAGCAGTGCAGGTGGTGGTAGGCGGCGCTGATGTAGAGAGGACACACCACCAGCGTGTTCAAGGTGCGAGCACTTAAAAGGAGCCGGGGACCCAACTGGTGGTCCATGTCTACATCAGCATTGAACCTGGATGGGGGGGGGGGACCATGGATACAGTTTTACTTTTCTTTTCTTTTTTTTATCTGGATGCCCTCTGAAGAAAATACATATATACTAAAAAAGTAAGTAAGTGAAGTTTATTTAAATAGCACCTATCACAGACAGAGTCACAAAGTGCTTCACAGGCAAAATAAATAAATACATTTAAACAAATTGATAATCATAAAAATCACAGTAAATCAGAGTAATACACCAGTAAGAACAGAACAGCTAGTAAGCCCTGATTGGTTAACTGCAAGATTATCTTGAAATAATATTAGAGAAGGCATTTGCTACAAATGTATGGGTCACATTTTGCCAATATATTGTGCATGTGAGTCTAGATCAAAACTTTGTGGGTAAAATGGACACTTTGTTTCCGTTTTAGAATGTCTTTCCTGTCAAATATTGACGTGTCAATGTGATTACTGTCCCATGTGGGCTGCTGTTGTTGACCAGCGGGAGCCTATGATTTGATTTTGTGCATTTTGAGAAAGATGGAAGAAGCTGTCAGGAAATAGCCAAACTGCTGCCTGAAGCAGTGGAACACATTGCATCACAGAGCAGTAGATCAAAATGCTGACCTCTCGACAATCTAGCCTCGTGAGACCGTCCTGATCTCGCGAGCTCCAGTTTTCCACTCGCAGATCAGTCTGGCATCTTGAGACAGAGAACATTTGGAGCCGTTCGCCAAACGACCGGGCCAATCAGAGTTGGTTTTGAGGCGGGTTTAGGTGGTGATAGACAGATGGTTTATCCAATCAGCTAACCAGTATTTTCAGACAGCGGTAGCCCTAATTCTGTTAGCTGCTCGCTAATGCTTTTTTTCTCTTGGATCCTTCTTTTGGAATATGGACCGGGAACCTGAAAGGGGGACTTTTTGTTCGTTACACAAACGGCAAATATCCTTTACCGACATGTTGCTTGCTTGCTGAGCTAACGAGCTATGCTTTGCCTGCAGCAGCAGGGGCTTGTGGTTGTATTTTCATACGCCGTTGATCTGATTGGTTGATCACCAACATAGGTGATAGACAGATGGTTTCTCCAATCAAGCTAACCAGGATTTTCGCCCCTTCCCAAAAGTTCTCCGACGGAAAGTTCCCAGATGGATATGCCGAGCAAATGCGAAGCAATCCATCTGGCGGAGTCAGATGGACTGTTGTGTTTCTCATGACAAAATGACTCAAACCGATTAATCAATTATCAAAACAGTTGTCGATTAATCAATTAATCTTTGCAGCTCTAGAGGTTTTAGACTGATCCTCTCCTAACCTCACCTGATGAGTTCCTGCAGTACGTCCAGCCTTCCCACCCGGGCAGCATGGTACAGCGGGGTGCTGCGGTGGTGGCGACTTCCGTTGGGATCGGCTCCGGCTTCAAGGAGGATCCGGACGCAGTCCAGGTGACCGTTCACCACAGCTACGTAGAGGGCCGTTTGACCTTTTACATCAACTAGGTCCACCTCGGCTCCCTGGGCGATCAGATAGGCCACGCAAGCAGCATGTCCCGCTGTGGCTGCGATCCGCAGAGGGGTGCAGGGCAGACAGCCACAGCACCAAACAGACTTCTCATTGATGCGCCTGGCACAGTGGGAGAGAAGGGACTGGTTATTAGCTGTATCCTTAGATCCAACATATTGGATTTGTCACGCTCGCTCTTAGGTTTTTGATGATTTTTTTTTTTTAAAATAAGGGCGTACTCACACTTGGCCCAGTTGCCTTGAACCGTGCCCGAGCGTGATTGTCCCCCCTCCCCACTCCCCCGCTGGCCTGCACACACACACTGCAATAAAACATTCAGGGCCACAGCATGCTTACAGTACGTCATTACATTGCCGGACTCGCTGACAATAATTCCTGTTCATCTGTAATGGAAGAACCAGCCCTGGGCACGTTTAGCGATTTCACTGATGTGTACCTAACCCGAGTCCAACCGAACTGTGCCCTGGCCCACCTCTTTCACTGCAGGGGCGGCCCTGGCTCAGGTGGTAGATCATCTGCCAATCGGAAGGTTGGTGGTTCATGTAGTTCCTGTACTATGTAAAAGTGCTTTGAGTAGTCGTTAAAGGTCCCATGGCATGAACATTTCACCTTATAAGGTTTTTTAACATTAATATGAGTTCCCCCAGCCTGCCTATGGTCCCCCAGTGGCTAGAAATGGTGATAGGTGTAAACCGAGCCCTGGGTATCCTGCTCTGCCTTTGAGAAAATGAAAGCTCAGATGGGCAGATCTGGAATCTTCTCCTTATGAGGTCATAAGGAGCAAGGTTACCTCCCCTTTCTCTGCTTTGCCCGCCCAGAGAATTTGGCCCACCCATGAGAGAGAGACATCATGGCTTTCAAACGAGCAAAGTGTCAGTTGGTCAAGGCAACCCCCCCCTCTCCTCCTCAATAGCTACAGACAGAAATGGCACATACTAAGGAACGCTCATTGTGGGACTGGCTCTAGTGGCTGTAATTCTGCACCAAGGCTGAATTTCGGGAAAGAGACTTCAGATACAGTATTAGGGGACCACTAAGGTCTATATAATAGCATCCAAAGAGCAGCATGTCATGGAACTTTAAGACTAGAAAAGCGCAATATAAATAGTCCATTTACATTTCAAGCGGGCCCGGGCAAGATTTAGCATACTGTGCCCGGGCACTGCATGGAGCGGACACACTAGTCAAACGAACCGGACTTTGGGGTCAAACGTGCTCGGGCACGGTTTAACTGGGCCAAGTGTGAGTACGCCCTAAACGCAGGCCAATGACCATAAAACCACATTAAAAACACTAATGTCTTAAAAATATCATTGCTGTGTGGTCATCACAAACTAAATATTTACAACAGCTACCTGCTAAAATGTACTGCTTTCAACACTACTGCCTCCAGCATGTTGGGATAGGGTGGGCAGGGAGAAAAAACGTGTTTTATTGAAATACCAGCATGTTGTAAACCACATGGAATGGAGATGGACTGCCCTAAGCCAGTAATAATGGGTTGGCTGGGTGTGGAGTATGAGTGCTGCATACAACCACAGTGGGATTGGGGTTAACTGAGTGCTGACCACTGTACAATGGTCCCGTCTGGTTCTGACAAGTTTCAGTACCTGTATGGATGGTATCCCAATGCCAGTGAAGTGTTTGAGTCACAAACTATCAACCACGATTCACATATTGAGAAAAGGATGTGTTTGGTTATAGCACAGTAAGGCAATAAGGACATGATATGGCGTGTGTTATGCAGCACAAGACTGCTTTGCGGTAGAGATGTGTAAGGGCATATTCTGTACAGCATGTGTGTCTCTCAGGCTGTCACTCGGCAATCCTACCGAATAAACCCACACAGCACAGAAACCACAAACCACTTAGTGCCACACATGAACACTCTGGACAAAAGCTGCCAGTTCTGCAGTGAGATGGAGCACACAGCACAGTGTGACCGTTGAGGGACAAAGACAATTCTAAACGTCTACAAGAACAAAATAAAAAAATAAAAAACACTTTGTTAACAAAAGTGCAATACTAATGCAACCAAATGATTATATTCATATTATAAGTATTCCTCCCTCCCACCGTCTGAAGCTGTCTTCCTGCAGCAGGTTCCTCAGGGTGTCCAGGTCTCCGACGTAGGCCGCATTGTGCAGCCGCATGTCATCCTGCTCCAGAGGTTTGTCGCAGAACTGCTCCTGGAGCCATTCCTTTAGGTTACGGCCTGGTGAGGACACACAGATAAGAAACTGCCAAACTATGGCTTGTTGTGCAATCAATACAAAATACTGACATTGCTATTAGTCTACAAAGCACTATCATATCTTTTAAATAAGCTAATGTATGCTATGTAGTTAATTGCTTGTTTTCAGCACAGATCTCCAATTGTTTTCATGTTTTAGACTGTATAGTGAAAATACACCAAGCATACTGCACATGTTTGAGAACCCTGCATTTCAGAGGGCTTTTCTCACTGCACATTATTTTGTTGCATAACTGTACAAATGTCCCTGCTAAACGTGGCAAGAATTAGTGATTGTTGTAAAATGTCAGAACTAAATCCAGAGCCCTCTGACACAGTCAAGCTATTTAAACACAAACTTTCTTTTTGTGTACCTTATTGTAAAGTGTTACCTTGCCGGGCTGTAGCGTTGACTTGCATTTTATTGTGCAGGTGTTACTATTATTGTGCCCAACACTTGTAGTAAATATGCATTCAAAGCTCTAATGGTCAAACCCAGGGGTCACCAACATGGTGCCCACGGGCACCAGGTAGCCCCCAAGGACCACATGAGTAGACCTCAGGCCTGTTCTAAAAATGAAAATGTAATATTGATATTATCTGTTTCCCACCTTGTTAAGTCATTGTTGATAATTATTGTGAGAAATCATTAACATGATCAGTGTCTTCACATAGATGAGTATCATTAATCATTGATAATCATATATAACTAAAGGCAAACTGAGCTAATTTGTTATTTCAGAAGAGTGTATCAAACTGGTAGCCCTTCGCATGACTCAATACCCATGAAATAGCTCTCACTTTCAAAAAGGTTGGTGACCCCTGGTCAAACCTTTGTCTAAATCCATTCATTATAACTATGTGTACGCTATGACAACAAACATTCCAGACATAGTCCATATGAAGATGTTTACTGACTCCATGAGCCACACCTCATTACACAGACAGGAGTCATCCTCAACAACACCACATCTGGGTTGACATCTGTGTCATAGATGTTGCTATGAGTGCATAAGTCGCGTGGATTGTTGTTACATTAGACGTTAGATTCTTAACACATTCACAGAAGTGGTGCTTTTAACAAGATTAGGGCTTTGGCTTGTTTTAGATCATTTTTATTTTGGGGGGTGGGAGGGGGGAGAGATTCGGATAATTGGCCCAGCAGCTATCTATGGGCCTGGTTATTGTTGTCTTCCTGTCCTCTTCCACACCCTGCCCATGCTGGATACATGCTGATGAATCATTGAGCCATGGTTACCTGCAGCAGTGGCACTGGGCAGATCGGAGACAGTGATGAGCGGAGGGAAATTGATACTGGGCGGCTCGTCAACATCCGCCTCTGGACCGTCGGCCATGCTCCTGAGACCGGGTTGAAATGTCACACACCGTCAACCTGGAGCTAGTTGCTTCGGCAGCGGATCGACGCTGGTTCCCCACAGTGACGGGAAAGCCGACCGAATCAGAGAAGAGACATCATAACACACAAACGTGACTGTGTTGATGGTTGATGACGGCGCCTGTGCGAGCTCACTGCGCAACTTCCTGACTGCGCTCAGCTGGACGGGTTTAAAGGGGCAACGTCGCTTTTTTTTTTTTCAGGATACCGCCACTGGAAAATTAAATATATAATATAATCTCTTTTTCTATGATAAATACTGTATTGCATGAAACCAGCCAGGGTTTTAGAAATGCTGATGTCAATTTAACAAAATATGCATGGACTGTAGATATTATTTGTAGACTGTATTATTATTTACCAACATGAAGGTCAAAACTTTGTTTTTAAGCCAAAATTCAGTGGAACTACTCAGTCAATTTATTTGGCCTAAAACTAGCCCAAATGCTATGAAATATACAAGTATAGTCTAGTGTAGCCTAAAATTGTAGAATCAGCCTTTATATTACCATGTGTAAGTCTTTGTTTTTATTGTTGAATGTAACACATCATCAGTAGTCCTAATATTGTGGTAGGTGTCTACAGTAGGCTGTTATAACTTATAAAAGTGATAGAAAAATCTGTTTGAAAATAGATACTGGAATAATGGATCATTTGGGTCAAGTTGCACCTAAAACTGTCCACAAATATATATTATAATTCCGTGGCACATCATGATGTGTTTACTTCTATGAATAAAGCCCACCTACCATAGGATCGTATTAAAGGTCAAAGAGCAGTACCAAAAGGAATCCAGGATCCAAGGAAAGGAGTTTGGGCTTATTAACTCCTACAGTTCCTACATACTGTGTGTCCATGTTTCTGTGTACACAAAGGTTAGGCATTCTGCTTAGCTGCTGGTTGCATGTAAGCAGTTTGGGTAACTGCACAACGTTTGGCTAAAATATTGTGTCAGTCGTCTTTTAGACTGTTCCATGTGTGGGGAGTCATTTTTGGGTGGGTAACATACACCAGGGTGGCATGCAGCCATGGCTCTATGCTGCCTGATAACAGATGAACCTTTGACACTGAGGCCCTGGTGGTGCTCTAAAAATACACGGACAGGTCAACTGTGCCACGTGTGCCCATAAGTGGACAGCTCGCGTACAGACTTCCAGCTTTGTAAAGACAGGTTTGTTTCATGGAGGAATATTAAAGGCCATTCCAAAATTCAATTGTGGATGAACAGATTTCATTTTAGCGAGCATGTGCTTTGCAATTATAATTTTGAGACACGCAGTCTTACTTATTGAAAGTATGCAACCAGGTTCAAACCCATACTATCACAAGACTTGGGAACATAGTACACAACCCATCCCACTGATTGCAACACTCAGAACAATAAGCATGTAATAGTACTTTCATTAATGCAGAATATAAACAATGCCAGATTGATATGTCAGCACTCCAAACCCTGGCCATGTGTTTTATGTGTAGCTCATTTTCAGATTTAAAGTTCAAAAAAGTGATTGGGACTAGCAAAAGGATAAGTGGGTAACTGTAGTCAACAACAGTGGTCACTCATTAGCAGCATGATCCATTGTGAAATTCAAAGGGGAAAAAAAACTCAGTGAAGAGGTTTTAAGTCACTTCTTCTTTGTGGAACCCTACATTTAAAAGGGGAAACGCAGATGGACAATGGAGCTTTCTTTGGATTGTGCTGTAGTCTTATCTTAATCCACCTGTTGAGACTGGGGCCAGCGTCTTTTGTCCATGGCTTCTCCTAGGGGCCTTCGGTTAAATCTCCGACTTGCATCACAAATGCTCCATCTTCACTCCAAATCTTGCTTAATAGTTGTTAAAGGGGCTTCCTAATATGCTTTGTGTGTGTGCTGCAGCTGTTTCTTGGCTTGCCAGAGAAAAGTTGCCGCTAATGTCACTTGAGGGTCTTAAAAAGAAAGTTAAACTTCTGTCATGTCAGACCGGGCTTCAAAAGATACGAGTCTCGTCGAGTGTGACTTGGCCGTGCCAGACGCCACAAGGGCTTCACATAAACTCGTCAAAATCCCAAACCAGGGTCATTTATCATTTCGCTCATAATGTAACTCAAGCAGTCCAGACCTCTCATTAATTTTCCATTATAAGGACAACTTGACTTGGAGTCTGTAGCTTTCTCTCAGCAACAGTCACTACTCTCCATTGACTCTTGAAAACAGGAATACACACATATCTATTGCAATGTAACCATTTATTTCACTCCACTACAAAATTATATACTTATTTGAACTATGATACAATCTCCACATATACATAATGTACAGTTTAAAGAGAAACAAGGATATTATACAAGTAGTTTACATTTTCATTTTATATGAGATATGAACACACAGGTTCTCACTTTTTTCCACAAGTTTTGTTTTAAGATTTTTTATATTTGACTTTTCAATAGGTTACAGTATATTTGATGGACTAAATATAATACTGATATGAAAATGGAGTAAATCGGACTAAATGAGAGTACATTTAGTGAATACCTCTAATAAAGATCAGTTAAATGAATAGCATTGATATAGATATTTCCCACTGAAGCAATGCCATTTTTAAAAGATATATCAGTGTAATTTTGCTCTTTCCGTAGCTGTTAGTGCCAATGATCAGTCTAAACAAACACAATTGGCCAGTCAGAAGCTATACATTTCTTCCCACTGGCAACTACTGGCTGTCTGTTTGTACATTACCAGTCTCTAGCTGTAATGAGATGTTGTGCCACCTATTCTATTGGTAACCGGTCTGATGAGGCAGTCAAAGTGGAAACCCATTTTTGGGCAGATGTCTTGGAGGTCTGTGCAGAGAAGATAAAGTCAAGCTACAGTATGTACGCTCATCACATTCACATCTGGAAAAACTAGTTCAGATACAACTGGACATTATAAAAAAAGCATTTAAAGAATGGATTACATTTATCAATCCAACCAAGTGTGTGTTT
Source organism: Perca fluviatilis (assembly GCF_010015445.1). Lineage (NCBI taxonomy): Eukaryota > Metazoa > Chordata > Actinopteri > Perciformes > Percidae > Perca > Perca fluviatilis. The sequence goes on from NC_053123.1 coordinate 8,400,342, forward strand.
TTTTTACAGTGCTGTGTAAATGCTGGCAGTCTACATGTATATCTGCAGTAGAACTAACCAGAGGTAGCAACTGCACTTGTACAAGTTAAATTAACTTTTGTACTATTACTTAAATATGGTAACTGCATTGTATGTGTGTATTTCATTCACACATGGACTTCAGTGAGATGGCATTATTGGAATTTTGGGGAAACTGGGACAGTGGTTTCTTTTAGTCTCTATCCAATCTCAGCCTAGTTATTGCTTCATATTTTCTTATTAGCTACATATGTAAAGCACTTCTTTTTAAAGTCACAAAAGGAGTTAGTAAAATAGTTTTGTCTCATTTCTTTTAATGTATAAAGAATGGAAGTTTCTCACAAAAAGCTGCCATCTGACCAAACACTGTCTCCATTCCAAAAAAGAAACAGTTTGGCATATCCTACAGAATAAATAGAGTAGAGGGACCTCCCTGACGGCAGCTGTCCTGTTTGCTTACTGACTGCAGGGAAAAGGATAAACGCTTACAATTCCCTGAAAGTAAATTAAATGAGTGTGCCTATGTTTTATAAGATGGGTATGCGAGATAGAAGAAATAATTGCAACACTGCCACTGAAGGTACACCACTAATCACTCTTATCAAAGTGCAGCAGTGCTTCAAAAGTGGAACAGTGAAATAACATATAGATAAACTGTGAGTTTTGGTTTTTACAAGATGGTATAAGGTTGTTGTAAGCACAGGAAAAGGTTTTTTTTGTAGGAAGGGTAGCTTGAGGGAGGAAGCTTGAAGAAAAAGGTTTAGAAGAAAAAGAAAAGATCAGTATGACATGTTGCAGGTCCCAGGGCAAATTCAAACCAGGGCACCACAATCATATAACATGTATTACAATCGATTAGACCGTCAGGACTCCCCACATAAGTCCTAGACATCTCCATGCAAACTCAAGAAATTTTATTTAAACTTTCCTGTAATCAAGAAGTTGAATGTGAAGAAGAATATGTATTAACTGTTGTATAGCTAGTCCAATAGCACTATAGTAGATGTAATAATCATAGTTGAAAACAGCGAATGAATCAGATCACAAGCCTGCTTACTACTCCAATCAAATTGCACGCCCTGTGGACAGCAGTGGCTAAGTCCCAAGTCCTCAGAGCCAGGAAAAATAAGAACTGAGGCAATTAAACTAAACTAAACAAAATGTGCCACGCTCCAGGTTGCTAGCTTAATTAAAAAAAATAAAATAAAAAATACAGGTTTTAAAATTTGGTCCAGGGATTGCTGGGTGTACAGAAAATCAAACGTTCAGATATAGGCTTTTGATGAATTCACCCAGCAGTAAATATAACTATTTAATCTAACTTGGAAGTCATTAACTGTGCACTGGCTCATTCCACAAAGGCACCATTACAGAAAAGGGGTAAAGTAAAGTTAGTGTGCAGAGCAGGATCATATTTTGTATTTATTTATCTGTCAGTCACAGCAGATGCTAGTTAAAGTCAGACCTTCAAGCCATCATATAGAGCTTTTATTTACCAACATCCGACTGATATGTTTGGGTCCATCTCCTTTTCTGACAAAACCCCCTAAAAGTGCAGTGTTTGGTCCTACCCCACATCACCTCCAAGAAAAATGGTCTTACCAGTATTCTGAACGAGACACTGTTCATCCCTAAATCTTCAGTGCATTTTTAGGAAAGCTTTATTTCGTCGACTTTGTTTCTCACTTCAAGTTCTGGCGGAGAAGTTGATTCCAGTCACCATCTTCTGGATCTTCTCTTCATTCTTCAGTATGTTGGACCTTACAGCGCAAATCTTGTCCTGCTGGTCCTTGATCAGCTGCTCCAGCTCTGCTAGTTCTAACTTAAGAGGTTCCACTGCTCTGTCTGTCGCTCTGTAGCACACGCACACACGCACACACCACACACACACACACACACAGATTATTTGATTACATTATACATAATATAAAAACAGGTTGAGAAATACTCCACAGTAACCAGCAATACAGTAACGCAACACAGAGCTGTTAAAAAAATCGTATTACTTTCAATTTAAGATAAGAGATTACAACACGTCACCCAATTTGTAAAATGGCAGTGTAATTATAGCCGCATACACTGTATGACCTGTGTTTTAAAAGAGAATAATTAGTGTAACAGAAACGGTTAGGAATTTCCTGTGAAACATAATATTGATATTCCTTTCTTTCATCATAGCAAGACCAACAAAAGTAGCATTATTTTGGAAGCTGCGTTGAATATGATATACTGGAATCGGTAAATGAAATAGAAAGTTAGCATTTTGCATGAGAAAGTCAGTCTGTAAAGCTGTGCTGGAAATAACATTTCAATTGTGTTGTTTATGCGCCAACCCCACCTCTGCTCCTGCAGCAAGGCCTGTGCGTGCTCTTTGTTCTCCCGCCGCCAGGTGCGCAGTTCAGCCTGCATGGCGTCCATGTCCTCCTGTATGTAGTCCATGATCTTACCCAAAGGCAGGGTGCTGCGGCACACCGTCTGGATGGATGAGCGAAGCCGATCTATCTCCCGGGTCACCATGTCCCGCTCTTTCTTGCGTGCTGCTTCAGACACCACGTTCTGGAAGTGGGAGGTGTAGAATACAAATGGGTTAGGTTTCGGGGATGAAATCTTTGGTGCTGTCAACTTGCAAAGATAATGAACATTAAATAAAGTTTGAGGAGTGTGCATGTCGGTATTTGAGGAATGATTAATGAAATTGCATAAGCAGCTTTTTCTACATCCAAGTCTTAACAGGTGCAGAAAGAAAACTAAGATGTTTGCATTTAATCTGCATGATTTAAACTAAACGCTGTATCAAACAGCTGTATGAGCATACACAAAATCACACAAAAATCACTTGTGTGTCCCTAAACCAAAACATAATAAACCCTCTTTAGGAATTCTACCTTTGCCAGCAAAGTCTCACATGCCCAGAACCAGAGCAAGGCTGCATTTAGTGGTTTAAGATTTCAAGGCTAAAAATGTTAGGCAGGAATTCTACCAACCTAGCTGTATATATAAAGATCAAACGTGCGGCTGAATTGTGCTGGCCAAAGTCAGGGGACTGGTTGATGAGGGCCTCCAGTGTATGGTGTGTGGTTCGGGGGGGGGGGGTCACCATATCAAAATTACACTCAGTCCCTCGATGGCGTAAAGGTATCAGGGAAGGACCTCCCTTGGCAGGGAGCAAATCCAAGGATGTTTGCTCAGCTGGGCTTCGCAAGGCCTTGGTGTGTGTGTGTGTGTGTGTGTGTGTGTGTGTGTGTGTGTGTGTGTGTGTGTGTGTAATGCTAAAGCACTCAGTATTGCAACCCTAAAGCCACACACACACGCTCACACACACACACACAGACCAAGCAGGGTTTCAGCATACAGTGGACACAGAGCCCCTCCACACTCTGTGGTCTTTAAGTCTTGTTTATTTTAGTAACAGGCTGTGGCAGTGGAGTTATTTTACTACAGTATTGAGTAACAACTACTACACTTATGCCTCCTTTCAAGTTCAACTCTTGGCCCAATTTATTCTATGTGGCTCCACAGATGGGAGCACCTGCCTTCACGAGGCAGCAGGAATCATATTTGCGACAGCGTGAAAACTAAATGACAGCTTCCTCTTCAAAACACACAATCTGTCACATATGCTTGCGACAGTTGGCACATTTAGCATTTGCCTTATCAAGTCATCTCCTAAAACAAACCAAACAGCTCAGTAATTACAATTCAAAATGGCAGCTTGACTAGACAAGACCACACTGCAGAAAAGACATCAAACATCACGGTGTCTCTACAGGAAGCAAGTACACATTTCTGACAACCTCACTCTTTGTTACCTATCTGTGGTTTGTTCAAGAGTGTGAGGGTTGAAACGCCTTGGCCCAGTGGTCCCCTGACATGGTGGGTGGCTTTCCACTGGGCGCTCTGAACCCTGCAGCTAGACAAACACTCTACGGCTCATTCGGCCTGCCTCGCTGCGGTTTGGTCTGCACGGCCCAGACAGGACCCATGGCTTCATTCTATTTGCCGTCCCCTTTGCTACCTCCCCCTCTCCCTTCTCTGTTGGAAAATGAAAAAAAAACTTGCTGTGAAAGCATGACCCCTGGTTCGTGTGCACTCTGTCCAGGTGGATATAAATCACAGCTTTATGGAGGTCTCTGTCGGGGTCTACGAGACCTGTGTGCTCCTACTTTTCCTTTTTCTAACCCAGATCACAGAACAATATTTAGACGTGGTGACCGCAGGAGTAGGAGGTGAGAGAGGAGGAAGGGGTGGAGACGGGACAGGTTTTCCCATTATCTCAGACAGTGATGAAAGCCCCAAGCAATGGGGAAGACACAGCCTCTGGCTGGCGCTAGAAAGGGCAGTTTTTATTCAGTATCGTCTTATAGATCGAGGTCTCATAAATAAATACTTTAATCTTGTTTTCATCGGCATTTATATTGTTGGATGGCAACATACTTCCTGATCTGAAATCTTTTATTTTAACTCTGCTTGGGTCTCCTTCACAGGAGGTACAACAGAATGAAATTATCGTGGACAACACTGCAATGTGAAATTAACCCAGGCAACACATGCCTAATCAGCTTAATTAGGTAACGCGTGCAAATATGTGATTTATGGACTGCTTATAAGGATTTTCCGAGTCAAGATGAAGACATTCTTCAGTCTCCTTTGACAAGAAAATCGCATGCAAGCTGTCAGCGGCAGAGCAACCTCTAGGGTATCATTAGCTGGGAAAACAATCCTTTTGATGCTAGTTGACAGCGAGAGATTAGCTTCCATCATATAAGGAGTGAAGCTTCATTCAGTCATTACTTTAATCAGCTTATTTTGGTCAAAACCGGAGGATGAGAGACAAATGTACAAAGCTCTCATTAGAGCTGCTTTGCCCACAATCAAGTTAAGTTGACGTTATAGTGGTAAACAGTAGGTTGTGGCACAGCAAGCTCAAACGCAACTGTGTAGGAACTCAAGTCAACGGCTCTTTCATCATGACAAACACAAATAAGAAGAAAAGAAAAAGATTTGTCAAAGGACGTATAGATGAGTGAAGACCACGTGCAACAATTTTAGAGCTTCTGCGAACAATTCTACTGGCTACTGGTGACCATTTGAAGACACTGATGCGCATCCCAATGGTTTTTACAATGCATTCCTGTAGAAGATCTGAGATGTGAGACAGGGAGTAAAGCATAGAAGGAGAATTGGCTCCATGCGAGGTTTATGGTCTTCCTCGCCATTTTTCATAGAAGGCCATTCAAAAGTCTAGCTGGATCATAAAAATAGCTTGGAGTCAGTGAGGTGAGCAGAAAAGCTTACGGCCACTGAGGTTACAGGATGTTGTTGTAGGGTCACTGTAGCCCCTTGGGGAGACAACTGAGATCACCACCCTGGGCTACGGAGGGGGGGGGGGGAAACTGAAAGAGAACTTTCAAAAGAAATCTCTGGCTTTACTGCAATAACTGAAATAGAAACTGTATTTTTTTTTTTTTTTTCTTTTCCAAAAGGTGGCTCTAAATTCAAACATGGAGAGAAAAAAAAAAGCCATTTTGAAGGGTTTGAATACTGTATATGACTTCTGATCATTGCTGTTGTCAAAGTTGGTCTGGTAACCGAGTGTGGGTGCTTCAGGTAGGTACTCCTCATAAACCTGACCAAAATCCTTTTAACAAGTCAATAGGACCTCCACAAAAGTAATATGACTAATGGAATGCCACAAGGCCATTTCCTAATGTTTCCACACACAAAAACGCTGGATGTTTATAAAGACACAGAGGTCTGCAGAAAGGAGTATTTATTTTCTTGACAATTCTGCAGAGTATTCAGGCCCTTCTCCTCCGTGACTCTCACTCAACAGCCATCCATTTGTATGCCACAGGGTTTATTTATACATTACAAACCTTCATCAAGGCTAATTTGATGGGGGTAAAGAAAAGAGGGAAAAGAGTACACAAAAAATCTTATGAAAACGCAGCTGCTGCAAGGGGCAAATTCTGTCTAAATAAAAGGAGAACTATCTTGGAATAATATACAATACTGCCGAGGGGTCATGAGGAAGGGCATCCCCATAAATATACAGCAGATTCTTCAGTCACACACACTGTGGTGGGACATGGCAAAATACAATCATTTGACTGTTTAAGATTTCCCTTTATTTACATCAGAACAGCAATGGGGCAGCTAGGCACTGGCATTAACAATAGCTAAATGAATTCAGAAATGACAAATAACATCAATTACAATGGGGAGTAATAACATTTAGATTGGATTTTCATAAAATATACGAAATGGTCCAAAGGCCAACATTTTTGTACTGAACATGATGTCGGATCTTAAATCAGGGGGGGTTGTGACTCACCCAGACGCAGTGTTTTGATAAACATCGGCATTTAAGAAAATGAATAGCGGCAGCTGAAATTTCAAACCCGTCATACTACATAGAATGAGGAAACTCAATATTTACATTATTGACCCTGCGTGTTTTACTGTGATTAAAAGAAGAAAAAAAACACAACTCCATTAAGCTGACCTCTCCACCCTTTCATGTCAGGAAGGAAGTCATTATAGTTCTTTATACAGCTGACGAGACAAGGCCAATAATGATAGAGAGGTGGACTGAACACCTCCTATGTGCAGGCATACCTGTTATAAGATGCCTGTGCAGACCATACAGGATACTCTGAAATTAAGGTTTGGAACCCCTGAAAACTGAGGAGGCTCCATTAAGAAAATTTGTTTAAACTCCACAAGGCTATGCTCATGTTACACAAAGAGCTCTGCTATTTTCTATGTTTTGCTTGTCTGTGTACGTATGTTTGGGTTTGCATAATTTCTTTGAGATAAATTCTTTTTTAAGTGGTGCGCAAAAATTACATTTAACACAGACATGTACAGTTGGTTAAATGCTGGGCCTACAAATTCCTGTCAAGCTATTTCAGTGTACTGGTGGGTAAGCTGAGACGACTTCAGGTGTGAGTTATGAGGGATGATGTCTGAGGATAAAGTTGGGAGGGGATGGATGAGGGGCCTTTTTTGCATGAGTGACAGTCCAAAACAGTGCATCCATCAGAGTCAGGGTGGTCAGCTAGGAAGGGATGCCGGGAGAGTATGCTTCAGTGAAGAGGACCACCCAAAGCAGACAGTGTACACCACCTCACACCATGGACTACAGACCAAACTGTAAGCTTCACACCGATTCACACTCTAAATAATCATGAAAGACCGCTCTCTCTCTCTGGCTGATAAATAAGCAAACCGAGGGGAATTGATGAGCAACACCAGTAATGTGTCACCTTGAAAAAAAACAGTTTATCATGTTTAATATGAAGTCTAAATCAATGACAAGATGAGAAAAAGAAGGAACTTTAGAAGAAAACCTGACAACTGTGCATTGGAGTCTTAATAGAGGACATTTAGAGACAAAATACGGCAGGACTGAAAACCTCAAACTGGTTGTGCATTGTCTCTTTTCTGGAACGACCTAAGTCCACACAAGGGGAAGGAGTGTGAACAGTCACAACAAGATCGTAAAAGCTAGTCCCCAAGATGACAGATACCAAACTCAAACTCTACATAGAACAGAGAAATCTGAAATCAAAACAAATTAAGCATACCTAAGATATTGAGCAACCCGAGAAAAAAAAAGCCAATTTTGCTCCAGACATCTTGATGTGTGTCTAATTGTGTGTGTGGTCTGTTGGAGGCCATACTTGCCTGTCTGGTTATTAGCCCTTCAGCCTCACTGAAGGGTAACATTCTTGTGGTTACAAGGCAGTGCAATTACACCTCTCTACTCCATTTGTTTATATCTTTCTTTCGAGAATAGCCAGTGTTGCACTGGGCCTTTCACTGCGGTTAAAACTTTGGCCCAGGAGATCAAACCTTCCAGGAAGAATGGCTGATAAAACTAATGGTAATATAAAAAAGGGAGCTCTGAGTCAGTGATAAGGATGAGTTAAAGAGAACTAGGCTGATACTGCCATCTAGAGGAGAAGCAAAAGAACTACTACTATCACTGTACATACCTGTTCTTTAGATTTGGGGGAGGATGGGGAAAATTCATAGTCTTTCTTGGTCTCAAGGATCTTTTTCACAAGGCCACCTACAGTGAGAGAAACAATGAGAGGAATAGTGAACGGTCTGTTTCCTCAAAGTGTGGCATTATTGCTCCTCCCAAAATAAAAAATAAGGGTGAACTAAAAAGAGAAAAAAAAAAAAAAATATGACCGTGTACCATGTTTGTCTTCACTGTCGAGTTCTTGTGCAAGCCCCTGTAATAGAAGAAATAGTAGATAACTATCCAATGTTTCCCATGGTATTTGAACAACTTCCTGTTTAAGTCACTTACCACATCCATCTCAGGAGAATCTGAAGGTGGAGGCACCTCCACGAGAAATTGCTCATCTTCATCCTCCTCATCCTCAGACAGCATCTTCCCATCCATGATGACTGGTGCTGAGGGCTTGGCACTGGACAGCCTGGAAGACAGACCAAGAAGAGAATAGGAAGACAGGGGTTGGTTTATTAACTGTGTTAGGCAGACTATAAAACGTTTTTTTCTCCGAACATGGCATTTCCTTTTGTCGATGATCCCGTTGATGAAGAAGCTGTATTACTTCTCAGGGAGTTAAACATATGTCCGGAGATGATACTGAGGCCCCGACTATAGATGCATTTTCATTTCCAGATACTAGCCTACCTATTTGAGCGGTATGGTTTTTCTTCCCAGTCCATCAGATATGTAGCCTACATAACCTTATCATCCTCATATCACTAAGGTCACCCAGTTTTCAGTTTTCTTTACATGGTGATGCGGAGCATATTAGTAAAGCCACTGTACAGCAAAGCACAGTCAGAAGAATGTGACTCGCTCTGAAACGTGTTTTAAACTTTTTTGGAGTGTTCCCTGGACACAAACCAGTGAGAACCATTAAAAAGGAGTTCCACAGTTTTGCAGGTGAATGATGTAAACCCTTTGAAATAAAAGATTATGAATTATAATTCTGTTAATGATGGTGCTGCAGCCTCAGAATGGGATTAGAAGGCCTAGGACTTTTTTGCCCGCAGTATTGCACCTAAATGAAATAAGATTATAGATTCAATACCATTTCACCAGTAATATTATACTTGTGATTAAATATGATATTAATACACTATATTGGAACTTACGCATTTACTCTTGCAGCAATTTTCTCCCACGCAAATTCTCTCTCTTTTGCAGCAGCCGCTGTGTTACTTTTTTTAAACGAAATATATGTTCCAACTCACTGTATGTGCGCATGAGTATTTCCGCCGACCCGTTTGTTTGTGGTTGTTACCAAGGTGAATTGCAGTATCATGGCTCCATTCATGATGCCTTTTTATTGTGGTGGTGCACGCGCGCTAACCTACTCTGAGTTGATTGAACCAACTCAAATCAGCTGTTCTGAAACCGAAACCTCAGGGTAAATCAACTCAGACATCAGGGTTAGACTCAGAGTTTGTTAAACCTCCTTCCTGAAACGGGCCCCTGTGTTCACACTAAGAATGTATTTACAAAGAAGAGAATCATTTTGCTGTTGCGACTATAAATTAGACTTATGATATGAGTGAATATGTGTGGTGAAGTCACCTCTCAGCTGGGGTCGCATCAGAGTAACTTTCCTGTTTCTTGACTCGGGGAGGTGCTGGCCGAGCGCTGCTGGGCCGTGGTATTCTCCTGTTGCTGTAGATTTAAAGGATTATACACATTACTGAAAAAAGCAGTTAAACTAACCCTTTTGGAACGGAATATTTTAAAATTTTTACAAGTGATTTTTATTTTGTTTCACAACCTATGTTATGTTTTACTTGACTCCTTTAACAAGCCAAGTCCCCTGTTAACAGCTCTGTGACTTGGCAAAAATGTCTACTTTGTGACAGCTACACTGACTCATTCAGATTTCAGGATGATAAATTGTTGCTTGGAACAATAAACAGTGACTATATTAATAACAGTAAAACTGCTATAACAGATGTCCAGCCAATCAAATGCCACTGATTACTTTAGTCAGTTAAAGAACAGAACATTCACAATCATCAAAATTAAAGGCAATTGTTCAACTGTGTAATCTACTGGAACTGATCGTGGATCAGGCCCAGGAACAAAACTAAGTTTCAAAAGCAAAACCACCCTGAATCTGAAAAAAATAACGCAATACAAAACCATGCAATGCAATAACGTTAGAACTACACCCTCAGAAATGATGCCATAACTTAATAAGATCTCAACAAAAAACTTCATAAGTTTGATCATATTTTGTCAATCCTGGTATATGTACCAGTAATGGAAAATTAGATATTTTTTGATGTGACAAACAGTTGATGGGAGCTGTGTTTTTTGTGAAGAATAATGTTTGAGTACCCTGTCCAATTCCTCAGCAAAGTGTTTGCAAACTGAGTGAAGGTTCAGTGTTGACTGTACAGACCTGGAGGCCATGTCGGATGGCACTGAGGAGCCTGCAATGTCTCCATTTTCCTGGGGGGCAGGTCTCTGGGCTAACAGAGCATCTCCGTCTGTGAAAGGCAATGATTTTTAGTTAGCTCAGTATTATTTAGCAAGGATTAGACCGATCCTTAGCATGGTGGACACTGACACTTAAGGAGAATTCGATTTCAACACCTAGCTCTATTGTTTGTAAATTTGGAGTGCTGTCAGTAGCGAGAAAAACGAAAATAATTGGTGTTGCCTACACCGTGTTATCCTCATAGTTTTAAAACGTGCTTTTAGCCTCTTAACATGTTCGAAATGTCATTACAAGTGCCTACCCATGTGAAGCGATTCCTTCTGAGTGAACACAGTGAATCTGACTGCAGTAGATGTGAAAGAAATGCATAAAAGGTCTGCTAATTCAGCTCTCTTTAGTTCCGGTGTTGAGACGGCAAGACGAGTACTTCGGGACCATCCACAAACTACAACACCGAAAAGAGATACAAACATTTTTGCTTATTTTTTAAAAGTGCTGTAGTACAACTAGCAGGAGACAAGTTATAACTGAGGTAAGTTTGGAGACACTACCTTATTTAATCATTAAATTAATAAATATTTTTGTTGTATCTCTTTTCAGTGTTGTAGTTTGTAGACGGTCCCTAAAACGAACGGTATACTAGCCGCATCCAAGGTGGCGCGTGCCATTGTGACGTCAAAATGACAAAGCAGAAACAGGAGGCCTGAACAAGTTCGCCGACAACCGGATGCCAGGACTCTCAGAGTGACTGCAAGTCTCTTACTGGGTTAAGAGGAGTTCTTTAATGGTGAATGAAAGGTTAGATCCAACCAAGTAGGTCATCGAATCAAATCGAAGCATTGACGGCAATGCTGCTGCCAGTTCTGCCGTTGTTTACCTTTTTCTTCTTCTTCTAGTCCGTAGAAAGGGCAACGTCGGTAGCTATGCTCATTAGCGCCACCGCTGTTCAGGAGAAGACTGCAACTAGTGTCGCGACCACCAGCGTGGGTATAAATAGTTACGGCGATTTCATGACGTCACATATGTGTGCGCCAGCTGGGCTGCGGTTACTGTAAAACACGCTTAAGTCTTGCCGTCTCACACCAGAACTAAACAGAGCTGAATTAGCAGACCTTTTATACATTTTTTTCACATGTACTGCAGTCAGATACACTGTGTTCACTCAGAAAGAATCACGCCACATGGGTAGGCACTTGTTAAGAGGCTAAAAGCACGTTTTAAAACTTGCCCTGTTTCAGAATCCTGGGTGCAAACTGTAGCAGGAGGATTGTGTTCGTTTTTCTCGCTACTGACAGTACTCCAAATTTACAAACAACAGAGCTACGTGTTGAAATCGACCGGGATTCTCCTTTAAGTACACATCTTTATAACAAGAACATACCAATGTCCTTTACGCTGGCTTAAATGCTACCACTCTGACAAAGCTACAGCTAGTTCAAAACCCTGTGGCACAAGTGGAAACTCAGGCATGTAAACTCAACAGCCTCCTTGCATTGACTTCCAACCATGATAGTCTGATTTTAGTATTTCTTCTAAAACTCTACACATCCCTTCACATACTTTAAATCTGAGCTGGAAATTTGGGATTGATCGGAAGACTTAATAAATAAATCATATCCTTTTGGACTGGACTTTTATGGAATTTTATACTTTTTGTTCATTTCTGCCTGTCCATGTCCTTTTTCCCCACCTACAGCTCCAACACAGTTGCACACCTATTCTCTGATATTTTTTCCTTTTTTACTTCTGTGCTAAGTGTTTCTTTGAGGAGTTTTTCCTTGTCTGTTCGTAGAATTTAGGCTGGGTCAGGAACCGTTGCCATTGTAAATCTGTAAAGCCTTTGAGACATATCTGATATTGGGCTATAAATAAACTTGACCAACTTGCTCAGATACTTTAACAAGTTAACATTGTTGCCCTAAATAACTGAGTGTCACTAAGTGAGTGATCGCACTCACTTTGTGACTTGATGTGGAGCCTGAACCCAAAGGAGCACTCTGACATTTTGAGGAAGACACTTTGCCGTCCCTGAGTCAGACTAGAAGATCATTCTTATGCCTTGTGCTTTCAGTACCGAGGTAGTAGAGCGTCAAGTTAAATGGCATAACCAAATATGGGTTATTTGGTTTATTTATGGGAGTGATCTCTTTCCTTCTCCATTATTGAAACTAAGCACGGCAATCCTGGAAATGCATTTTAGATCAAGTGCACCAACTCTCTCCTCAAGATGACACCATTTCCACATGGAAAATACAAAGTTAAAACCTTCATACTTTTTTTGCATACAACTGCACACTCACCTCCTTCACTGTCAGACTCATCTGTTGGAGAGCAGAACATATATATTGTTAGTTTCCTTTCTAATATGGAGTATGGAAAACAGATAACAAATATCTTTGTAATCTTTTGAGGAAATGTATTTTTGGAAAAGTCTTAATGTCAGTTCAATGAAGCTTGTATTGCTTCAGCCAACAGTAATCCTGATGAGTCACTCCTACCTCCCACTAAGGGAAACTAGTCAGTGATTTTTATTTAAGATAAGTGTAGTGTGTGAGTGCAAATAGAAATCTGTCAACTGTAAAATCAATTTAGATGTACTTCAGAGCCCTCCTGTCAATGATTAAAGTGCAGCTATTTTAGACATCGGTATTAACTATGTGAGATATGCCTCATTGATGTTCATTGGGAGAAAGAGTTGGGAGAGGGTTACCTTGACCTCCAATTTTTGGTCTCCGCCTCTGCCCTTTGGCAGATGAAGGCCGAGGTATTCTTGCTGGACTATCAGACTGTGAGAGTAGCAAAGAGAAGCAGGAAAAAGACACACCTTTAGAACAATAAGCACTAAAAAGCAACATATTACCTACTACCTTTTGTGATGATTTGAAGAACCCCTGGCATGTACCTCTATCTACTGTGCTAACCATTCATCATTTTCTTTGGTAAGCTTGAGGTACATTGAGGTATGGTATATTGCCATTAAGCACCAATAAACATGGAAAATTATCTTTTTAACCATGTATACAGACAGACCTCTCCATGCAAAATACAAACATTTTACATATACAAAAACATTGGAATTTAATGAAGAAGTGCAAGATCCCCCGTAAAACAGCAACAAAGCAAAGCTGGTAATGAAGAAAAGTGTGAAGCGTAGAGCAAGTTCTTACCTGGTTCTCAACTGCTTCTGCAGGCTGCACAGGCAAATAACACAGCATTACATCATGTACTAAACAGTCCCATTTATCAGTTATACACATGAAACAAGACCTCACATGTCTGCTACTATAGCCTAGAAATTAGCGCTAAACCAAGTAGCCAGCCACGCCAAGGCTGTTGCAATAGTCACTATATTCTAACACAGGGATCTTCAACAGGGTGTCCATGACCCCCAGCAGGTCCTCAGAGTCAATGCAGGGGGGCCTCCAAATTATGGTTACGTTTTGTTTCAAAAACTAGAAATAAAAATATAAAATAAAAAATGAATCCAACATATTATTAGCAAACTAGCCTATAGGTAAAGTAGTCACTAAGACCATCCACAGATACAGTTATTCCTAAGGATTCACTGTGCCACATGTATGTTTAACATTTAAACAAGATTTATAAAATCACTATTTTAATAGCTTAGTATTCTATGCAAAAAAGGTATGTATATAAAGGCTTTAGGCCATGCTACACGTTATTGTAGGCCCAGTTTAATATGCAACATTTTATACAATATATGTAGTAGGGGGTCCCTGCTCCGTCTCTCTTCCAGTTAAGGGGTCCTTGGCTTAAAAAACGTTGAAGACCCCTGTTCTAACACTAAAATGCAATTTACTGTAAAGTTCTAATTTTCTACTGATTGTTTCTGCAGGATTGAATACCTCGTCATCTGGGTTTGTATCCTTGCAAGAATAAGAGGCACAATATTTAAGAAAAATAGAAAATAAATTTGATTTATATATATATAATTATATTTTAGTTTTTCAAAGTGCATACAACATCAAGTTTAATTTGACATGTACAATCAGTCACCAACTCTATGTTTCTTGAATTGGCTGACTTGACATACAGGAAACTCTGTCCCAGTGATAGACATGTTTAATATATCATGGGTGAAATTTCTGCCAAATAATAGAACTTACTGCTGGCACATGTTTGGCTGTTTTGCTCGGCTCAGGGTTGGGTTTTTGCGGTGGTTCCTCTGATACTCTGGCCTAAGCAACAACATACACACAGAATGTAAATAATGCCATTTGCTGCTAACATTTAAGATGTGAGTGGGGTTAAGGCACATACCTTGCTATTGCCACTCTCTCCACTTTTTTTCCTCTCTTCGCCCTCTTTGTGTCGCTCTCTCTCTTTCTCCCGCTCTTTGTCTCTTCGTTTTTCCTTGTCTCTTTCCCGGTCTCTGCGAGAATCCCTATCTCTTGTCTTTTCTCTGCCTTTGTCTCTCTCTTTGTCTTTTTCCCTTTCTTGGTCCCTCTCTCTGTCCTTCTCTTTGTCCCTATCTTTGACTCGTCCTTTGTCTTTATCCTTGTCTCGCTCCCGGCTCTTGTCTTTGTCACGGTCTTTGGCATGGTGGTCCTGTTCACTGCGGTGGTGCTTGTCAGAGCGCTCCCTGTCACGCTGGTGCTCCT
This sequence comes from Perca fluviatilis, assembly GCF_010015445.1. NCBI lineage: Eukaryota > Metazoa > Chordata > Actinopteri > Perciformes > Percidae > Perca > Perca fluviatilis. Next base: position 8,415,442 of record NC_053123.1, read on the forward strand.
TCTCCCCATCTCTGCGTCGGCTCTCCTGCTCTTTGGGCTGGTCTGGGTCCTTCTGGTCCCGGCTCCCGCTGCGCTCTGTAATCCTTTTCTTCTCCTAGAAAAGTTCATGCCAATGCATAGGGTGAGGGTTTAATGCCAGCCATGGCTATATACTGGAAAACTCGCAATTTGATCATCCCATCAATTTTGTACACCAAGCCTGCAGGCCACAAGGCTAAATGCTAACACAGACAGTTCATTTCGCACTAAGTACAGGGTCCAAAATCTTCTTGGCACCATCTACTAGCCAAATGCTGTTAAAATATGCAAGTGGCTGACAGATTTGCTTCACTCACCAGCCAAAAAAACAATGGTTATCTATTGAGTGACAGGTCAAATTTTAACATTCACTAGTCATTTGGCTGGTGGACAAAAAAGTTAATTTTGGACCCTGAGTGTAGGATTGAGCAGCGTGTAATTCCATGATTGAAGAGGGCTGAGGACTCTCACCTCTCTATCCAGATGACGTTCACGTCCCTCCCTATTTTCCTTGTCCTGGGACCTGGAGGTGCTGGCTTTGGTCTTTATGTCCACCTTTTCTCCTGCAAGCACTCGCTTCACTGCATCGTCACTGGACATCTGTAAATCAAGTGAAGGTGAATGAGCAATATTATCAATGAGTTATATTAATCGTTGAATTTTTAACGAGGGTTGCATTTTTTTTTTTTACTGGATTTACCATGAAGCATGTAGCACATATTTGACCAGTTGCCTTGTCTGACTGACTTACCCTTTACATTACAGGGCTAAATGAACAATGGTGATATTCTCATGTTTCTTTATGAGATTTTCATTACTTTTTATTTTATTTCATACAAGTTGAAGAACTGGCAGTATTTTCGCTATTATAACCAGATGTCTTCAAAACAGAGACAGCCAAAAAGATGCATAAGATCTGAGAATACATACATTCTACATGACATGAAATCAAAATACTGTTACTATACTTCACTCCATCTCCAGGGTTCAATTAAAATATTTCTCCCTGAGAGGTGGCTAGACAATTTTCACAAGAGTATAATATTTTGATGTGAAAAATAACACACACACACTGAATGTTCTTTTTATGTAGTGCCACAACTATATTGTTTTTCCAGAATGGAGACTAGAAACATTGGAGAGTGAGCGTTTTCAATTTGTCATTCATATTTCAGTGTGCGTGTGCATGTGTGTGTGTGTGTGTGTGTGTAATCTCCCAAGAACACAGACCTTATTGATGCAGCACTTGGCCATGGCCTGCAACAGCTCATTGGTTTTCTCAGGCTCATGGCCGGCCACAATGCGTGCTGGTTTTGCCACCAGGGGCTCGCCACTCACCAGCATCACGACATCTATCGCTTTCTGGAGGAAGGCTATTTTAGAGTCCTTATCCTAGGAAGATAAACAGATGCTGTGATGAACAGGAGAGTGCACAGGAGACAGAGACGTGTTTGTGAAAGCAAAGGAACTCCAGTGGGAGTTTTTTTCCAACACAGTTTAGAATGATTGAACCCTTGAGATGTGCATATCCTTACAGAGTTCAACACCAAAAAGGCTCCGTTCACATACAGTCAGGCAAAAACACAAGTCTTCCCATTCATTTTGAATAGGGGTAGTGTGTTCAGGCTGCACCTGTGGGAGCCGCATGGGGAGCAGGAAAAAAAAGTTGACACTGACGTCACCCTAAGATGGTCAATCATGTAACCAGCGATCAGACTTGTCAGTTGGTTTTAAGGCGGTGTGAGAGTCCCGTACACTAAATAATAAACCTCACTGTCAAGTACTGCCACAAGAAAATTTAAAAAACTTAGAATATGTAGTCATGCTGTCATGCTTTCCTCTCAGGTCTATCCAAATCAAGTCCTGTAACATCAATTGATTGTCGGTTTTCATACGGATTATAAAAATCTTTACTAGAAAAAAAAATCGTTACTAGTTCATAAAGCAATAAATGATCTTTCACCAATGTACGTCTTAGTACTTTTTATGTATGAACAGAGAGGGCCCCCCAGATCCTCTGGCACGAGCATTTTGGTTGTTCTGAAGAAAAGGGGAAAAATCTGTGGGTGGTTCGTCTCTCTCTACTTAATACATACACTTGTCAATAACCTTGTTGCACCTTCTAGAAAAGGTCTATGACGAAGAAGTACATTACGAAACAATGTTTAATTCTAAATGCAAAAACCACAAATTAACATTATTTAATGACAGTCACGTGCCTGTTGTAAAACATCCAGTTTCAGTAACAGTGACATTTATCAAAGCGTAGCATCTTTCTATCAACTATTAATTTGGGGTCAGCTCTCAAACAGCAGACTTGAGTTCTGACACCTTGGCAGGCGCTCTTAGTCATGTCCTGCCAGATCCTCTCACAGGCAGCGTGTAGAGTTACTCCCACACAGACGCCCCAGACTGTCCCATGTAACACACAGGTGATCGTCCCTGCCACAGTCAGACTGACGGCAGAAACAAAATAAAACACTGAACAATTCACTGTGATTAAATGTGCAATAATCGTGCTACTAACTGCTGTACTGTGAAATACTACTGTGCAATATTTATGCTTGTTACAAATGCAATATCCCCCATAGTTGTATCCTCCAGTTACAGTATTCATAATTTATTGTATTTTTTGCACACTTTTGTACAGTATCTATACGATATCTATCTTGTCTTATTTTATTTACCCTGTATAATCTTTTTCTATTTTAGTTGGTGTGCTTTTCTTTGCCCTAAACTCTTTTTTACTCTTTTTACTTGACTCAAAGAGCCTGCACAATAATTCCTATGTGCCTGGGATGTTTGGTGTATTCACAAATGGCAAACAAAAATCTTGAATCTTATACACAAGTAAGGGTGTCGCTTTGGAAATAAATACATATTATGTTATAATCAAGCAAATTAACAGAGACAAATGCAGGGTTTTCCCTACCATTATAAGGCTTAGGTGCAGCACCCAAGCTGTTAAGGGCACCACCTAAGCCGAATAAATGTAACCAAAATACTTTTCTCACATGTAATGATGTAACGCTGGTCCCCAGTGGACTTCTTTAGCAAGTTTTGTCTTTAAGCTTTTTGAGTGTTCATTTTTATTCTCTGCTCTAGCTTTTCCACCATTTTAGACACGAATATGGTAATACTGGTCCAAAATGATGTGATTTTTTTTATTATTTTTTTTTAAATCCAAAACATATTTTCTTGAGAGGACCCCTAAACCCCCTGCCAAATAAGGGCACCTAAGTCTTCCACAAACCTAGGGAAAACACTGAAATGAATATAAAGGGAACACCATTAACCAAAGAATAGTGATATCAGTTTTTAGGAGAGCAGAGGTTAAAGAAGTTTAACGAGGTTGACAGCATGTGGTGAACTTACCTTAACATTATCTGACTTCATATCATTTTCTCCATACAGGCCTTTCATAAAACCAGTGGTCCTGATGATCTGAAAGTTGTAAGCAATACAGGTGTCACACTCAGTTGGCAGATAAAGTGGCTGACGCACACATCATGCAGTCCTCGATTCTAAAACATATTTATGAGATATTCCAGAAAATTAAAAAAAATATATATACATTTTTTTTATTTTTTTTTGATAAACGTGAATTAAAACTTCAGCATAACACGTTTTTTTGTACAGGTGAATAACTGTAGGTGTGGGACAACAGACAAAGCCTATGCAAATGTAGTTAATGTATACATGCTTGAAAATAATGTTCTGGCCTTAGTATTCCAGTTCAAAAGTATATGCTTTAATATCAATGGTAAAAATTCTGTTTGATAGTCGATGCACGCAGTCAACACAATGCTAATCAGAGGAAAGGAGTCACACATGCCGACACTCTTCCCTTTATCAAATATACATGAACCTAAGGTGAAATATTAGACTACTCAACAGGCAGAGAGTGAGAATGAGATCCTACTTGTTTAGAAAAGTGAAACAGATTTGCTTGACACCTCATGTCAAAGGATTATATTGTGTGGATAAAAGTAGTAATGAAAAAGAAAGAAAATGTAGTTGAGATAAAGCTGTTTAATCATATTGGATTTTGTTCTGAGTACTTAGTGTTTCCCCATAGTTATTTTATGTAGCACTTCTAACTTTGGTACCACATCTTTTTTATCTTGTCCTAATGCTACCTAGACTACTACTACTACTACTACTACACACAAGTGTTTGGGTTGATAAATTGTTAATTGTGTCAGACTGAAGTCTGATATAAATTAAATGACAGTTTAACACAGTAAAACACAGAAGCAGTCAATATAAAGTTTCCAAAGATGACCCGATCATGGTGTTTTAACCTTCATAGGGAACCACTTGTATGAAGCGTCCTAATGCCCACATGACTATACAATCTGTATCAGATATTTTCAACTAAGGGTATGTACTTTTCATATATTTTATTTACATTCTCTACCTGTAATAACAACTTTCTTCATACCATATAACTCACCCAAGCCCTAAGTGGTACATCACCTCTATGTTGTACACCAAGTAGATGAAAACAAATGCTTGATATTAGTAGGTAGCTACAGTAGACGCTGACCCTGGTCTGTAGCTACCTGACCTGACACTAACAGCTGCTGTGGCTTGCTAAACTGAACCCAACTGCCAAGGAATCAGACATTTGACTGTGGAGTTCACCTTAGCTCTTCCCTAAATCACTCAGAAAGGCTTTGAGTATATATGTAACCTGCTCACATACTGTATGTGTCCCTCAACTCTTAGTAGACACAGACCAAGAACGGTAACAATGTTTCACATTTACACAGCGATTAGCGAAGTTAATTATAGCACGACGTAACCCGCATTATCAAACAGCCCAGCTGCAATAAGCTGCTCAGCATCCGTGATCTCAACGTGACGGACTCGAACAATCAAACAAATTTAGCCAACTTAATACTCACAATCATCTCACTCTAGTTAAAAGTGGACACAATTGGTTTGACCGCTGTGTGCTCCGGTCGTGCCTGGCAACTATATACTGTATACACGTCTAGCTAGCTAACTAGCTAGCTAACCCACTAGTGTAACGTTACAGAATCTTACTTGGCACCCTAACAATAACACTGAATTGCTAGTGAATGTTAGCAACTATTTGGCTGATGGTCTACCTTGATGGTTTAGCTAACTACTTGCCAACCTTATTCGTACAACGGCAGGCACATTGATGGCTCGAGAAAATCTGCGGAGGGCAGTAACGTTACTGCGAAGTTAATGTTAGCTAACTTACTTGGTTAGCATAGTTCATGCTAACGTTGGTATATTAGCCAGCTAACTGATGACATAGCTAGCTAGATCCTGCTGGCGTCAGCCTTCTCGTATAGCTATATTGGCAAAAGTGTCTCATGGTGCTGGCTAGTTAAAAAACCGCCAGCTTGATAACGTTATCGTAACGTTAGCCTATCAGTCTCACCTCACTGAAGATGTCGTGAAGGTATCGAAACGGCGGCTTGCTTAGCAGTTTCTCCGTGAGAGGCGGTTTCTTTATTACTTTGCCCAGCGTGTCCTGGGTCTTTTTTACCACTGTCTCATTCATGGCAGCCGTCGAAAGTAAAGCTAAGAAGCTTAAACGCAGTAAAAGACAGTAAAAACTAATGCAGAGAAAGAACCTGGTGGCTCTGTCGCCTGGTTGCCATGTCAATGTTCTACAATCCCACAGTGCATCATTAATTACGACTGCGCCTGCGCTGAGTGTTATGGTTGCTAAGCGCTGCTTGTGACCATAGCAACAGCTAACAACCTGCAACAAAGGCTGAAACATAGATATAGAACAATATCTATGGGCTGAAAGCAGTATAGTCTCTTATTATACATCCATGGCAGTGGTTAGCTAGACAGACAGACAGACAGACAGACAGACAGACAGACAGACAGACAGGCAGACAGACAGACAGACAGACAGACAGACAGAGAAGTTGAGCTGTTTGTGAAATGACCCCTGAATAAAACAATGACACAAAACTTATCTATTCCTATAATGTTAACGTTATTGTGTTATTGTGTTACAACAATCAATCTTTCTGTTCCTCTCTCTATCTCTCAGTTCTAGCAATTCAAACAATGTGTGTGATTCAGTGAGTGATTTTTCTTCTAGCACACTATGATATACCTGTTTGGTGAGTTCAGTTAAACACATCTGACAAAAGAGGTAGGCTATAAAAGGTAGCTGGTACGGAAGGGTTAGGCTGCGCATGCTTTTGCTTCATGCTGTCAAGGTAAGACAACTAGCCTACTATATGCGACTTCAGAGGACAGAAACACTTGAATTATGAATGACCTTTTCTATAAAAATGGCCATAGTGTTTTCATAATAGAGTAAAAAAAAGTGTGCTACTGAAAATGCTGTGAATAATTAGTGTTGTTTCAATCCTACTTTTTGATACAGTTTTTTTTTGAAGTTATAGCAATGGTAGAGTGATGTATTGTAGCCTATTAGTTTTGTTCAAATCATAATAATAATCAGTCAGTCAGTAAATCAACAGTGCAATAAGTTAGATTTTTATTTTCATTACAAAAACCTGATTAATATGTATACAACACGGCAGCAGCTGGAGCTAGGAATTAGGTGGATACGAAGACAACGTTCGGGAATTCTTTATTACTGTACAGTAAAACAAGCTAGGCTGGTACGGCTGTTTGAATACCAGCCTAGCTTGTTTGGTGAGTTGCATTGCAAAAAAAACACGAACTGCAGACAGCTGTAAATTGTGCGGTTGGAAAACACTGTGATTGCAGTGGGTCAAAAATTGCCTTTCAAATTAACATATCTGAATTTAAATCTTATCTAATTGCCAACTGTCGTTGCAGTTCTCGGACAGGAAGTGATGCTTCGCTGGGTCTTGTTTGCTCTGTTCCTCGGTATCTGTGCCAGTGCCGGAGAACAGAAAAAAAGGAAAGTACAGCCTCAGTCCTTCTCAAGAGGTGGGTGATCATCCTTCTTTAAGCCTGCACAGCTGTAGTTTCCATCTTAGGAATCATTGACTCACAGAATGTATAGCTGTGAAACACACAAATAAAGTCCTGAATTTGAATTGTGCTTGTCATTGAAGTGATTCAGTTAATATAATGGAAGCATAAAGCAGTGTGCCACATATGTTGCTGTTGACTTTTTGTCCTGCAGGATGGGGGAATAGTATTAGTTGGGTCCAAAGTTATGAAGAGGGTCTGTCACAGATGCGGAAAAGGTAAGACTCTATACCTGGATAACAGCCTTGAATATTTGTTGAATCTCTTTGGATATGTGTTTTGGCAGTGAGAACAGAATGTAAATGCGAAATGGCAATGTGTGCGCTTTGTTTCCTTGATCTGCATCCTAAAGGTATAGGCCGTACACGTGGCATGCATATGAATCACTATCGCCTACAGCTCCTAAAAATATTGATTTCTCCATTTGAAGAGTGTTTGATATTTGATTAGAAAAGCACAGCATTATGAGGAGACTTGAGGTTTGGAAATACATCTGATCTATAGTGGAATATAGCAAAATAAAAAGATAAAATTACATTGTATTTGTCATTACTGTTCTTTTCAAATCTGGCATTGGGGCTGTGATTTCTCAGGGATTATGTTGTGTAATACTGCATTCCACACCCATCATTGTGCTTATTGTGTAAAGGAATGTGTTGACTTGTTTCTCTGTTATTTTGCTCTCACAGTCAGAAGCCGCTGATGGTCATCCATCATAAAGTCGACTGCCCGCACAGTAAAGGTACTGCAGTCACTCTGGGTTATTACAAATGAAAAATATTGATTGTAAAAGGCTTGCACATCATGCGCTGTTCTTCTAACCCACACATGGGCTTGGTTTCATGGGGGACACAATGGGTGCATTCGTGCCAAGGAGGGACTGAAACTAGAATCATGTTCATTAAACTAGTCATGGATACTCTGCAGGTCCCACCTGCAAAACTTGTTCAGTGTATTACCTATGGCAGTTGGCACACCCCCAGTTTGAAGAAGCAGGCAGGAGATGTTTTTCTATGGTCTACTGTAGCAAATACACTGACTATGGAGAAGTACCTCATACAACCCCACTTCAAAAAATCTGAACTATCACTTTTAAGAACATGACCTGTGATTACTGAAAATGATGGACCACATTTACAAGTCCTGCATGCACATGTGTTCCTTTTTGAATCTTTATACTGTAGGTGGGTTGCATTTCAATGGTTAATGTCTCGGGAGTATAGCAAGTAATGATACCTTAAAATCCATTTATTTTAATCTCAAATCTAAGCTAAACAGAATTGTTTTTAACAGCCCTGAAGAAGGCATTTGTCGCTGCAAAGTCCATCCAGAAAATGGCCAAAGAGGATTTCATCATGCTCAACCTTTTGGTAAGTGCGGTAACTGATATATAAGGGGTTATATGACGGCACTGATTTCTCAGCCAGTATTTTGGTCCCGTCTTTCGGTTCAAGCATAGCATTTTATCAGTCTGTATGCACAAATTTTCAGTACTAAGTCAATTGATTTCCAATGTAAATGAGTCAAATATTTTAGGGAAATTCATGGACACTGTAACAATATCAGGCAATTAAAGGTTCAAAATGATATGCAAAGAGGAATAGCATCTAGAAATAATCATCTGCTAAACACAATCTTTTTTTATTAGTAGTTGACTAACTTGCTGTTTATATTATATTGGATTTTTTTTACAGGAAGAGACAACAGACAAGAATATGGCCCCTGATGGCTACTATTATCCCAGAATCCTCTTTGTTGGTAAATACAAATAGGACAGTCAATTTCCCCTATGGTGCTTTGCGATTCGTTAAAGGCTTGGTCAAAACTTACTTATACAATGCTCTCTCTTTCTTACATCTCTGGCATCATCCTCTCCATCTAGTTTTTATGTCTTTTAAGCAGAATAATGATTTAAGCATAACATATTGCATGGCACTGATGATAAGGAAAGGTACACAGGCAAACAGACTCAGTAGTGTGCATGTATTATTAATAATAGTGTGCAAAGTTTGGGGAAACTTGGACCAGAGATTCTGTTTTTTTCCACTCAGTCCCAAATAACCGCTCATTTGGCTGAGATGTCACCACATGGCTGCTCACTGAAACTGACACCTGTCATCAGTTTGTTTCTCTTTCTTTCTTTCACATGTCACAACTCTCATTTTACCTTCACTGCTTGCTATCCCTCTTTGTCATTTTTTCACTGCTAATTGCTCTTCACGACTGTTGGAGAAACACAAGCAGTTATAGTAACATCAGCCGAACAGTCATTACGATCAGATAATGTTGATCCTCAGCTGTCTGTGTATGTGTGTGCAACATCTCTTTCCGCAGATCCATCTATGACTGCGCGCACAGACATTGTGGGAAAGTACAGCAACCGCAAATACTCCTACGAGCCTGGCGACATGGCATTCTGTGAGTGACCGTCTACTCTCTCTAATGGGCTGGTGTGTGGGCGATTGGGTGGGTGGGGGGGATTGGGGGCACCTCACCTGTCAGCAGCATGAAGACAGACTGAGCCCCTAATGGCTTTTAAGTCTCATCTTCCTCGCTCAAATATTTTGACAGAGATGAGAAACTTTTTTGACAGGGACTTTTGCAGGTTTTAGGGTTCAACAGGCGGGCAGTTGCGGAGGTGGGAGATTGCAGCTAGCGTGCTCTTACTGCTTTTTAGAAACATTGTGTAATTGTCAACGCATCCTTGTGTCCAATTTGCAGACGTTTTTCTGTTATAGAAACAGAAGGCAGGGTACATTAATGACAATCATTAATTATCAATGACCAGATTACATGGCAAACCATTCAATCGTTGTTTTTTGTCAGCAAGGAAAACATACAGTATGTATGGTCTTTATTCTAACTTGTTGTCTCTTTTTCAACAGTGGCCGAAAACATGAAGAAGGTCAAAGCCCTGATGCACACTGAACTCTAACATGGCTCAATCTGGCATCTGTCCATCCACCAGTCATGCTGGGTGGTCAGCACTGACATGGATACATGTTCTTCAGAGTTCAATAAAACCAAAATAAATGAATAGAAAGTAAAGTGTCTGATTTTCTTTACACCATAGTAATTGTGCTAATAGAAACCTGGGGGTATTGAAGCCTGTTATAGCTGTACGATTTACAGATTTTAAAGTGTACTCAGTTCTGCATTTCTGCTGCTTAAAGTATTCTGCTAAAATACAACACATTGTCTGTTAAATTTAAAACAAACAAAAGGAAATGATTTCCAACATTATTTTATTGAACAAATTTAACATTGAATTGAATATGAAAGGCTCCACTAAAAAAGAATGACAGTTTCTTTTTAAACTGTAATTTTCTACTGATATTTTCTTTCAACCATCACAAAAAATATCTGATGTCGCAGCCTTTCGCGATGTGTATATTGCGCCAGTTGATACTGCGATAACAATAAAAAAAACGATATATTGTGCAACCCTAATTTTAATTATATATATTTAATTTAAATAAATTTTATAATTTATAAAAATGGTAGTATTGTGCTTAGATCTTTTAAAGGAACAGTTGAACATTTTGGGAAATATGCTTATTTAGCGAAATTAAACATCACCCATTCCCTGTTTCTCTTCTCTCTACTGTCAGTTGCCCTTTTTTAAAATTTACATTTATTAAACAGTGGACCTTTTGAAAACATAATGAACACAAGAACCTGTTAAATGGAACGTGATACACTATAAATTTATTTAGTATAAGTGAATGTTACTTTAGATAATCTGTGTGTAGGTTTTCAGAAGAACTCTATGGACTTCACTTTAAAAAAAAAGGCCGTGTTGAAGTAAAGTGTTAGTGATGTATACAGTCGCATGGGATTTCAACCAGTAAACGTCTCACAGATAGCGGCACGTTTTAACCACTAGGTGGCAGTATAATATAGAAGTCCAAGGTCCTGTGACTTTTTCCACTGAATTCACACTTGTGCTAATTGTTGTAAATGCTACTTAGCATATTCTTTTGGTTTGATTATATACATATATGACGTTTATATTTAGAGCATAAGCACAACACTGCATGTAACTACAAACATCACACATACAATCCACTCTGTAAGCTTGCATTCTTACAGTTTATGTATGTATGCTAAGTGTATTCTACTGTGTCAAGTCAAACATCTGTTACAAGATGAGTGTCTCTTCTTGGAGCTTTCCACTCATTATGTTGTTGAAGCTGTAATTTTTAGATAATTCATCAAATAAGTAGCCTACATTATTTGGGCTGCAGCTCTGTTTTCTCTTGTTGAATGGTCTTCCCTGACAACTGCAAACATAACATTTCTGAACAACCCAGGCCTCGACAGAATTAGACCGTCTGTGCTGCAATACCACAAATAGTCCAGATGGTTGTTTTTTTTCGTTGTTATACTGGATTAATGTAGCCTGGTCCTACCAGACTCTGGTCCATTTCATTTGTACACAGAGTCTGGCCACCCTCCATTGACAAGCGTTAACTTCCTTGAAGGCGGGTACTCTGTTGAAGTTTAAAACTATTGGATCTGCCCAGAGCCACTCTGGATCTGCCATAACCAATCGCTAACGTTTGGTCGTGACGTCGGCTTAGCACCGCTAGCGTTCGCCTTAGCCAACTCCTTCACCGCTAACGGAGCGAGCTGGAAAATCAAACTTTTCCCGAACCCCCGTGGGGAGGAGGGCCACGACATCATGGCCACCAACAAAACTCAGCAAAGATTGTTCTTCCTCGGGCTTTAACTTCTGGATATTCGGCAGCGTTGCCACAACGGACTGAATGGCCTCGCTCGCATCTTTCTCCCAAGGGGGTAAGCTTCGCTTCAGAACTCGAACCTCCTATGGCGCCATTTTGATGCTACAAAGCGATCACCTCCCGTTAGCGTTCCATTGACTGCCATTCATTTTGACGTCACTTTGACAGCGAATAACTTTACATCTGAAGCGTTTAAAGACTCTATTTGTCCATTGTTTATTTCTAAAGAAACACGACAATGTATAAAAGGCTCCATTACCTTGTATCTCACGTTATGGCTCCGTAGCAGACGTTTTTGTAAAAATAAGCTAACGATTGTGTCATAACCACGAGACTTACTGTCGCATAGTAGAGGAATTACCTTATAGTACGGGAGAAGCTCGCAGGCAGTTTCGACTTACATTAGCTGTTTAAGTTTAATTACTAATGTTAACTAGCATTTTAGAGTTTTTTTGTGATTGTTGCGGTCAAAAATCCTTGATTATGCGGCACGTTTTCTTAAAAAATGCAATGGAATATGCGGGATATTTATGCAATTTTATGCGATGAAATTGCGGGAACTTGCAAAAAATGTGGTCTGATGAAAAAGAGAAGAAAAAGTGATTCCCCCAACACCCTTAATGCTCCAAACATAGTTTACAGATATTCAGTCATTGCAATAAGTAAAAAAATAAGATACAAAAATATATACAAATAATATAATATTAAAGTAAAAATAAAAGTAATAGCTAGTCTAAACAGAGGGAAATAAAAGATACAAAAGAGACAGACTTTTAAAAATCGTTAATAATATAGACAGCAGGAGCACTTAAACACTGAAATTTGAGTAGACATCAGATATTAAGATCGGCAATTTATGCGGCGAAAGTGCGGCATATTTGAAAAAATGCGGCCCTGCATGAATATGCGGACTTTGGCTGATTATGCATTGAATTATGCGATCGCATAATCGCGTTTTTCTGGAGGGACTGTAATTAGCCTGTGCCTATGTTATCTCCTTACATATACCTACGCTCTCCGTCTCTGTAAGATTGGGAATGATTGAGATTTCTCTTGGCACAGCTACCAGAAGACTTCACACTTTCAGACAGGTTGCTCACGTCACATCTACGTTGTCTCTCTCAGCTGGAGGCTGCGCAGTAACGCTCACCGGAAAAGTGCTTCTAATATCCTTCACTGGTCTCCGTCCAGAGCAACAGGATCTGTTGGTCCATTCTTATATAGGCTACTGTCTATGCTTTCTCCGCCGCCATTACGGAACTACAACTCAAACTAGCGCACGACCTCAACGTCATCGTTCTCAGCCACTCCCTCTGTTCGCTGATTGGACCGGTAAAGATTTGGCCGGAGAAAACCCAAGAATATACCACAAACCCAGATGTTGTACTGAAGGAAAATGAAAATTGAGCGGAAGTACGTAGGAGGGCGGAGCCAGGCTAGGATTAATGAGCTGTTAATTGTAATGGCTGCACTGTGTTGGGCAAGGAACGTAAGCTGACTGGTATCAGAATTAGATTTAGAAAAGGATTCATTGCTAGGTAAGTAACACTTATAAGGAATTTGCCAGGGTTGTTGGTGCATACATAAAACATATTAAACATCGATATGAAATAAACAATAAATACAGAAACAAATATGTACATATAATTGTTTAACAAAGAAAAAAAGAGGCTGCATGGATTAGTGCAGGATCTGCAAAAATCTTGAGGGATGTGCAAAAGTTCAGGATATATATAGTGTGCAGGGGAGAGGTAGCTGTATAGTCCAGGATGTAGGATTAAGAGTCAATGTGAGACACAAATCAGCAGAAGTGACAGTTCTGCCGACTCAAAACCTTATTATTACTAATAAGATGCATCCTGAAAACCCATTTATTTTGCATTTCGTCGAATTCGGAGAAAAGCCGAAAACAGAAACATTTTAACTAGGTCAGCAAGTTTCATTCCTCAATATTATTTTCTTTACCATCTACTGAAGGAACTGATCACTGAGGAATGATTAAATTATTCACACTTTCCTTTTTCCGTGTGTGCCTGCTCATCTCTCATGTTTTTCAGACTTCAGTTGGACCCAAGATGATTCGTCAGAAACTCCTGAGATTTTCCAGCTATAGGTTCATAACAAATGTGTTTTCTACTCAGACTTATCCTGGGCCTGACAATTCCCTGTCTGGATCATTGTGCTGTTTCAGTGCTCTGTGAAAGAAATTTGGCTCCCAAAGTCCTTTTCCAGCACTTCACGCATCCAAACAATTGTCATATTGCTTTAGGAATATGAAGTATGTCTAACATTACTTGACAAAAAAAAACAACAAATCATTGTGTGTTAATGGAAATAAAGTTTAAAAAAGTATTTACAGTTTATTACCAAGACAACGTTTCTAAATAAGAAAAGCTTGGCAGGCTATACGTATGTTTTACAATAAAGCACACATGCACACACAACCAATGCATGTGTGGAACCACATTTGTGTATTTAACAGAAATAACAAAAATTCTCTAGGTTCCCTCTCAAACACAAGGTTGTTCAACACCTACTGCAAGCCTGAAGGTTTTCTATTTTTCTATGAAGTTGGTAACGCTCTAGATTACGGCCCACAATGTACAGTGTAATTCTTTGCAATTTACAGTGTCATATTTTGTACTATTACCAGTACAGTAGGCTTACGTACCGGTAGGTACAAGGGAATGTGGAGATGAGATGTGGGGATAGAGAAAAAGGGAGTAACAATGTTGGAACTTTATTTCTGTAAATATTTTTTAACAGGTTCCTATCCTGTCATGACGGGGTACAGTATGGCGTGCTGTGCAACTATCTGCCGTTTGGGAGGAATCTAAAGAGAACGTACACTGCAGGCCTAAGTATTATAGGCCTGGTAACAGGTACCCATTCTAATAGGAGCATCAGCATCCTTGAGTGCCGCACACAGGTCACAAACAAACGTCTACCATCAGCGTTCGCTGGTGAAGTGAGTGGCAGCTGAAACTGTCTTCGATGGAGCTGTTGTTAACGGACGCTATAGAGATGTTTTGTAGGTGTTCTGTGTAACTATTGCCTGTGGCTTTGGCATTAGGTCTGCTGAGCTTCAGAAGTCCCCTGTAAGAACAGTGTTGTATGCCGCACTGTATGTAGGCCTACTTTACAACATACACAGTAACATACAGGCTATAGGACTACAGTGTGTGCAATACTTTTTTTCCCTGGACCTCTGTTTGTTCCAGAGTAAAAACAGAAATGCACCTCATAGTTATTTACGAATTATGTAGTTTGCCTGTCCTTATTTTGTTATCATGTGTTCTCTGTCTCTTAACCCAAACCTCCAGCTTTGTTGCCCAGTAAAGGTTTATACTCCACCCTGTAATAATCCATATACCTGCGGAATAAATAAAAGCACACTGCAACCACTGGTCACACTATAGAAAAGAGACATAAGAGCAGTTCATAAAGCAGGTTATTATGATCACACCAACTTACTGTTTTTACATTCCAGAGCTTTCAAGTTCATTGATCTAGTTGGATTTCAAACAGCACAAAATATGTATAAAGCAAAAAACAGACTACTAACAGGTAATATTCAGAAGTTCTTTTTTGATAGAGAGGGGGGGTTATAATTTAAGGGATAGGTTTAAATTCAAGGTTCGAGCTGTTTGCACGACTATAAAAAGTCAGTGCATTACAATCAGTGGTGTTAAATTTTGGAATGGTCTGTGGACAGAACTTAAGCAATGTCCAAACATAATCCAGTTCAGAAAAAGGTACAAAGCAATGATTTTCAAAAAATATAGAAAAGAAGGAGGGCTTTAATAATTGCAATATGCGTTCTTTGACGTATGTGTATGATTATGCATGTGTATATGTGTGTGTGTGTGTGTGTGTGTGTATGTATGTGTATGTATATATGTATGTATATACTGTATGTATACTGTATGCATGTATGTATGTATGTATAACCCTTATATTATATAAAATAAATGTGATGAATATAAATGAGATACAAATATGTGGTAAATGAAATAATAATAATAATAATAATAATAATAATAATAATTTACCTAGTTATGGAAAAGGGATGGGATTAAATAAGTAAATACTTCTTCCTACTCCTTTTCAGACATATCTAAGTTGGCCAATGTTACTTCTTTATTGAATGTTTTGCTTATTTGACTTATTAGCGTATTTCTTTGATACTTGTTTGATTTATTTTTGAATTTCTTCATTCATTCATTCATTTTAAGTTCCCACATTGTTACCCCCTGACATCGTGTAGGCTACCCTTGCATCTACTAACAGTACGTACTGTACTGGTACACAATCAGTACAAAAAAAGGTCACTGTAAATTGGGAACAATTACACTGCATGTTGTGGGCCGTCATCTTAAGTGTTATCGGGGGTCTCAGCGGGGGGGGCCGGAGGGAGCAAAAAAAAAAACAAGCCGGCCCGCAGGAAAAAAAAAAAAACAAAAAAAAAATTTTAAAAATAAAGAACCACCTTTTGATTTTTGCAATATTGTTGAATTTGGCTTTCAATAATGGAACGATTTAATAAGAGAAATGGATTCATATTGAAAAAAAAGTTCCTGTAATAAATATCAAAAATATGAATAAAGTTAGCTTT
Source organism: Perca fluviatilis (assembly GCF_010015445.1). Taxonomy (NCBI): domain Eukaryota; kingdom Metazoa; phylum Chordata; class Actinopteri; order Perciformes; family Percidae; genus Perca; species Perca fluviatilis. Next base: position 8,431,792 of record NC_053123.1, read on the forward strand.
ATCTTTTCATCACTCCATGTTACTATTTCTACTTTTGTAGCCTTGGTTAGGGGATTACTTACTAAGCGGTCTGAAATAAAGCTGACCAACACCCTCTGGTCCTGTAGTCATCCATTCTTCTCATCTGGCCCGCAGTAAACACATCTCTGTCGTCATGGAAATCCTGGATGTCTTCTGCGTCGGGGCTTCTTGTGGATCGTTACAGCCACCTACACCTAACTAACTCTAAAAAAAAAAACATGATGAGCGTGAGTAAATTATCTCTGAATTACCGGTAAGTGAGATCAAGACTTTCAGGAGACTTTTGTTAATGTTGTCATTAAGTATGAACTTACCATCGTCTGGTATAACCACCTAAACCTTATAGAGAAAAAATGCTTAAAGGGAAACCAGAGTTCATAAGATAAAAAAAAGTGATAATGTTGCCATGATTGTTACTTACCTTTGGTATAGGCATCTACAGTACAGCTTAGTTTAAAACATCAATGGAGTAGATTTGAAGTGATTAAATATTCAATGGATAAACAGCTATTTATCCAGTTGTGTGTGAGCTGGTTTACATAGTTTTTATGTATTTAATGATTGCCTTTAGTAGGTACTTTCTTTTCGAGTGAGATGCTTATACTTACCTTTTCTCTCACCTCGTTTCATGGGCTTTATCAGCCATGCCAGGGGCAAAGGTTTTACAGTTTAACAATCCTGCAGCACACAGGGCTGTCAGTCCTAATCCCAGTCTCTGTCACAAGTCCACATGAGGTACTGGAAAGGATCTGCCCAGCATCTTCTGTTTGTTTAAAAAAAAACAAAATTTTTTTTTATCTTTTTTTGTTTAATCCTACAAACTGGTAAGTGTAAAAATGACCCATTGTAGTTTTACATGGCGTTGTGTGTCAGACTATTTCTTAGAGTAGTAAGTAAGTAAAATATATTTATATAGTTTCTTTTCACAGATAAACAAAATCACAAAGTGCTTTACATAAAACACACAATATGATACAAAAGTACAATTAAAATCACAAGGTAGTACATACAAATAAAGAGTGGAGAGGTTGTCCAAAAACCTGTTTAAAAAAGTAGGTCTTCAACAGACAGCAGACCGTATCGGAGGAGGCAGAGTGTTCCAGAGTCTCGGTGCTAGCCGGGTGCGAGGAACAGTCAGGAGCTCGGACCTTATAGGGGGCGTGCTGATAAACAGGGTTGCAGTAGGTCAGCCACGAGGGCAGAGGTATGATATCATCCAGTTGCAGGTATGACAGGTTGGGTTCCCACATTGTTTAGGATTTCCCAAAAAGCTCAAAGAAAAGGGAAGACGCCTAGCGCACCTAACCCTTACAGATGCCAGGGATTCACGCAAGGCATCATGGGGCCAGGATTAGCGAGGATAGCTCTTACTTGCAAAAGTTGTCCTTTGACTACTTTACTAAAAGAAGTCACACCGAAGTGGACATTATAAAAACAAAGCAGGATCCCTTGAATTTACAGAAATACTGTTACTGAGCATTCTGTTAAACACACACACACACACACACACACACACACACACACACACACACACACACACACACACACACTGAGTTACAAGGTTCATCAGTTTGACTTTGGCGCTGGGGCAAAGGCACTGGGCTATTAGTCCTCGTTTGCAAACTGCTTGGGCAATTTAGCTATTCAAATAGAGCCCGCTTACTGGAAAACAGCTCCTTAATGAAGAGATGGGCTGGGTAATATGCCATAAATCTATTCTTTTATTCTTTCCCACATGCATAAAAACACACTGCCTGTACGCGTATGGAACCACCTACAGCTATCAACTCTAAACACAAACATACGCCGTAGTTTTACCAATCAAACACACACATACAAGCACAATAAAAGGTTTGATTATATATTAATGTGTTCTAAGGGGAACATTTTTCCCGCGCTAAATCAAAAAGGTCAAAATGCAAATGTCAGCTTTTCCTCCTCCTTTCCTTTTTTTTAATTATTCTGTCAGGTTCAAAGAGTCTTCATCAGAAAGGAGCTGTTCTGACAAAGGAAGGCCTGAGCTTGCAGATAAGCTGAATCTGCGTCTCCTCTTGACACTTTCTTCTCTATACTTAGCCTATCTACACTCCTCTCTCACACACAGCGGCACTTAGCATTACCTCAAAGTAAATTACAATGTATCAGTGTGAACCCGGTGCCAAAGAGATGCTTTAGCAATTACCAGCTGACTGTGGATGTTGAGTCAATTAATTATTGTGGGTTCAGATCATATAGAATAGAGCCAGTTCCAATTTATAGATCTGCTCTCTATTATTCTGCACAAAAGGAAGGCTCCTCTGTGCTCTTCTACAAACAAAGACACCGGCCTGTGGAAATTAACTACAAAACAGACCTTTAGTGGCACACTTTAATTTGATGCTCCCAGATGAAGGCCACAGCACGGCCAGACTGTGTTAGTTATTTTACACATTTTCTTATTAACTAATTGTCTAAAATGTCAACATTTACCTATTTGAGCATCTCTTTCCAAAGGAAATCCATATACTATCATCATTGCCATATTAAAAAACAAAAAGTATAACCTTTCAAGTTGGAAAAGCATGATTACATATACAGATCTCTGTGTTATGTACAAAATCTTCCATGTACTGGCTCCTTCCGTATTGAACGGTTAACACAGCACCAGTGCAGCATTGTCCTGTTAGGGAAAAGTGCATTCAAGTGGAACTCAATTTTAAAACGTATGCTCTTTTATAAGATTATTTTTTGGGCTTCTCCACCTTTAATGTACAGGACAGTTAAGTGAGAAAGGGGGAAGACATGCAGGTAATTTGTCACAGGTTGGACTCGAAACCTGGAGCTCTGCATCAAGGAATAAAGCTCCACGTATATGTGCATCTGCTCTACCTACTGAGCCAACCCTCTCACTAAAACATATGCTCTTTTAAAACTTATATTAAAGAAGTGGCTAAACAAGTAGTCAGCTCTGTCAACATTCAATTTTTTCGCATTAGCGTGTGACTGACCTATCTGGGTGCGTTTTGAGATGCCTGATGAAGTTCGACGTTGTTGATCCAGCATCATTTATCTTGGTGCCACACACCTTGCATGTAGCTGTTGGCTTACTGCCACTGTTTACCAAGTTATTGAAAGCAAAACTAATGACAATCCATCGTCAATGCATTTATGTGAGTGCGCACACATAAGGCATAGCGCATGCGTTACGTTGCACATTATGGCAAAGGGCAGGGGACATGCAGCTCGTCATACGTTTCCCCAACGTACAGTATATGCGCCAATAAAAGAAAATAGAAATACATGAATGAATTTAGATTTTAAAAGCAATAATAGCATGAAAACAGGTTGTTGACGAGTCTCGAAGCTCGAGTCTGAAGTCTTTTGGGTCAAGTCGCAAGTCAAGTCTGAAGTCAGCTGTTTGTGCGACTTAAGTGCGACTCGAGTCCGAGTCTCGGACTTGAGTCCCCATCTTTGCCTCGAACCACCAGTCCAGGGACAGCAGATGGCTAATTCTATTGTACTTTGTATCATATTGTGTTTTTGAATGATTTATTAGTGTGCATTGTCCCTGCTCAATAAACCTTAATTGAGCTAAACTAAACTACCTGCTACAGCTAAAGCTACAGCAGTGAAACCAGGCCGGGCTAGTTGTTCACTGTACCTATACAGCATTTCTGTAAGCAGGTCTGCCAGTGCAGTCCACGGGGATCAGCCAGGGGCGTAGCACAAAATTCTGGACCCTGTACACAAGCATCCTCTATGCCCCTCCCGCATCCACGGCTATTCATTCTAGTATCTTTGTGGGCCCTCTCTTCACATGAGGGCCCTGTATACTCAGTCCATTTCCCCCCCCCCATAGTCCAACACCCCTGGGATCAGCATTTCATTGTGTTGTGTTTGCCATCTTTATACAGATGTATTTACTTCTAGTTAGGCAACTTTCATCTTCTAATAGACTACTTGATTCTTCATTGTCGGCTTATATTATGAAACATGGATATTGTTTTCCCGTTTATAAACCCACTTCTGCCCAGGGACTCTCTTCACTTGTCTCTTTGCCTTGGACTCAGTGACAATGGGCTGGATGCTATCAGTGTATAGAACTCTTAGAGACACAAGGTCGCAGAGATACTCGAGCCGGTGAATAACAGGAGGCTGGAGCCGGCCGAGGTGGCGGTGGAGAGCGGTCTTGCCATGCGATTCGCCACATACATCAACTCTGTTGAGCAGAAAATTGAAATGGAAATGTGGGCCTTGAAAGAGTGTGGCTCCCATTTACCCCTGGACCAGAGCTAATGATTTGTCATTTCTCTCAGGGGCACAAGCTGCTGTCCTCGCTCTCACACTCATGCTGCACCTCAGGGCTGGCCAGCCTCACCATCCTCTCTGCTGGATATGTATGTATTTACATATTCAATTCCATATGTGTGCTGTATATGGTTTCTGTTAAACTCAAATTCTAGCATGGTGATTTTGTTATCTGGAGGAGGCTTCTGGGAAAATGTGTGAATAAATTAAATATTTATAATTATAGGAATATACTCATTGTAATAGGATTCAGAGTTCACAGCGTGATAGATAATCCACAAAATGGCACAGTCGACTGCATTCATTAAGCGCTTCAGACCCGGGTCCAATAATAACTTCAGAAAAGTCACCTTTTACTATGCTTGCTTTAATGCATCAGCACAATAATTTTGATCAAATAATGTGTGTGTGTCACATATTTATTAATATAAAAATGATATTTGCCTATGGTTTTTTACATGTTAAATGTCGCTGTTAAACGCCACACAGCTGATATTTAACACACTATTACAAGCCAATAAAATATCTGACACAAATAGTTTACACAAGGCATACATGGCTGCTGGCTATTGTAAACAATATATGGTGTTAAATGTAGAATATGTTTCCTGATCGATGTGATTAATGTTATGTAAGTGGCTGTTAAGACTCAGCAGATTGGTGCTGAATTATTGAAGACGAGAGTGTCTAACATGTTTTGGTCCAGGCTGTTATGACTGTTTGAGTCTGCGATTTCATGAGCTTTCATCATGTCAATGGAGTTTTGAACAAACACAAACACACACACACACACACACACACACACACACACACACACACACAACACACACTTTGGAAAATATTCTCTATGGACAACATGTCCGCCATGATTTCTATCTTTTACTGTTTAATATTACCAGCCTTTCTCAGATCTTAATTTATTGATGGAATTTGATGTTGGTGTTCAGTATGTTATAAAGTCATCGCAAGCTAGGTCAAATTATAGTGAGTCAACATTATTAAAATACAAAGTCGTATTCAAAAGTACACATTTTCTTTCATTCCATTGACTGCCATTCATTTCTACGTCACTTTGACAGCGAATAACTTTACATCTGAAGCATTTAAAGACTCTATTTGTCCATTGTTTATTTCTAAAGAAACACGACAATGTATAAAAGGCTCCATTACCTTGTATCTCACGTTATGGCTCCGTAGCAGACGTTTTTGTACAAATAGGCTAACGATTGTGTCATAACCACACGACTTACTGTCACATAGTAGAGGAATTACTGTATAGTACAGGAGAAGCTCGCAGGCAGTTTTGACTTACATTAGCTGTTTAAGTTTAATTACTAATGTTAACTAACATTTTAGTTACCAATAATTAGCCTGTGCCCATGTTATCTCCTTACGCTCTCCGTCTCTGTAAGATTGGGAATGATTGAGATTTCTCTTGGCACAGCTACCAGAAGACTTCACACTTTCAGACACGTTGCTCACGTCACATTTACGTCTTCAAGCTCAGGTGGAGGCTGCTCAGTAACGCCCAGCCCTCCCCGGAAAAGTGCTTCTAATATCCTTCACTGGTCTCCGTCCAGAGCAACGGCATCTGTTGGTCCATTCTATATATAGTGTCTATGGTAAAGACACACACACACACACACACACACACACACACACACACACACACACACACACACACACACACACACCACGATGACAGTATGCATTTAAATAATAAATTATGCAGATTGTTTCTGTATCGACTTTCCTGCACCAATAGAGATCTTCAGTAGCTGCTGGATGGATAACTTCAGACATGTCAAGCTGCATTACAACCACGTTGAAAACTCCTATAGAGCTAATTAGACTTGTTCCGATACCGATAACAGTATCGGAAATGCCTAAAGTTGCCTAAAAGGCTGGTATCTGTATCGGCAAGTACGGGAGTCTATGCACCAATCCAATACCATTTAATTTAGCCTTTAAAGTAGTTTATTTATGTATTTTTCCCTTATGACTGACAATGTAGATAAATAAAAAAGTTCTATGGCATTCATTCTTTGTATGGGGTTTAACCTAAGACATGCCAACAATGATAGCAACCATATCACATCCATACAGGGATAGTAATATACAGCTGTTAAAACATAATAATTATATAGATATACTGTATACCCGGTACCTGCCGATACGCAAGTTCAGGTAGCAAAATCGGTTTCGGAAAGGAAAAAATAGTAGCGCAACATCTCTGAAGCTAATGTACTGTATGATTGAAATGTTCAGGTACGTACTGTACGATTTGTTGACGATTACTTTTTTATTAAAGCCATTTTACCGTCCTTACATTTACGTGTCATCATCCACACTGGCCGCGTTGTTGATTATCGATCTGTTGGCTCTTCTAAGTTCGTGCTGTCCCGTGGGTGTGCATACAGCAAGGACGTCCAGTGGTGGAGAGTCAAGTACTGTACTTAAGTACAATTTTGAGGTACTTTCCATTTGATGCTATTTTACACTTCTACCTCACTACATTTCAGAGGGGAATGAATTCAACCTACATGCAATAAAAGATTTACCTAGTGGCTCCCAACCTTTAAGAAATAAATGAAAAAAGTAAATGCAAATTTGTGTAGCAAATTATATTTCCTAACCTAGTAATCATCTCAGCCCTTAGATTTATCTTGAGACCCTTGGGAGGGGGCCTGACCCCTATCTTAGGATCCACTAGGCTTAAACTACCTAACTGTATACTGTATAAAACAGTCCCACTTCAACCAGCTACAACAGTGAAATGCTGCTTTTGCACTGACGCATCAGTATAAACAATCTAATAATGTAATAACAACACCGTAGCACATTGAAATAGGCAGAACAAGTAATTTCCTTTGCTATTTTATGTACATTTTGCTGATTAATACTTTTACTTGAGTAAAGGATCTAAATAGCCTATGTTTTCCACCACTGAGGACATCTGCTTACATGACATCCTCGTTCTAATCGTTTATCTGTGTCTTAAGCCCCCAACGTCTCCAGCGCTGCCTGGAAGGCACTAGGATTAGGCAATGGTTATGGTTAAGGTTAGGGTTATGGTTAAGGTTATGGTTATGGTTAGGTGCCTTGAAGTCAGCGGTCGCAGCGCTGCCTGGAAGGAGACGTCGGGGGCTTAAAACACCATCGAGCGTTCGAATTACAGCAATGGCTATTTCGGCAAACTGAAGGGAGAGAATGCATTCATTCGGTCATGATGAACCTCATAAAAAATCTTTATCTTAAAATGAAGGTTACATGTGTGGTGGTAAAGCAGCCACAAAGCATCAGAATGATGATGCAAATCATTTCAGTCTTCTTTATTTAGTACACACAAAACAGTTACTATATGTAGATAAGTGAAATCCAAAAGCACCTTGAAGCATTCAGTGTGTAAATTGAATTTTCTCCATTCTTATTTAACACACACACACACACACACACACACACACACACACACACACACACACACACACACACACACACACACACACACACACACACACACACACACACACACACACACACACACACACACACACACACACACAATGTGATAAGAAAGAATTCCAGCCATGTGCAAAAGTAAACTAAGAACTCTTTTATTGTTTTTTGTTCATTTTATATATCTATCTTTAGCTGTTTTGTTTTTTTCTACTCGAGTCCTTTAAAAGTTTGTCATCATGCTAGGTGCAGCTTCAGTGTTGGTAGTACATGCAAGGGGTTTGCTTGTTGGTGGAGTTTTTCACACATCGGACAACTGGAGAGAGGGAGAACGGGGAGCGGTGGCTCTGAAACTCAGAGTGGAAGAAGACTGACCACTCTGGGAGTCACCGAACAATAAAAATAAAAGAGAGAAATCCACTACTGCTGCAGGGGGGGGTGGGGGGCACTGACCATCATCGAGGATTCACAAAGGGTTAAGCGGAAGCAGTTCAGTTTCTTGCTGTGATAGTTGCCATCCAATCCATAAACGGGGACGGTTTTTTTTATCATGACATCATCAGTTGACATCTTTAGTGCAGTCAAAAGAAGAAGAAAAAACTCTAGAAGCAGGCAGTCTTTTTTTGGGGGGGCGGGGGTGTTGGTGCTCAGACAGCTTTGCACAGAGGGAAGGGAACAGGAGAAGAACAAAGACTGGAGGGGGGCAGAGGGGGAGGGAAACTTCAGACTCCTGTTTGTGACGTGGGTGACATTAAAGGACACATCAGGAGTATTGCTCGTGACTTTGGTTTAGGTCTACCTGTCAGAGGGGGGGTGGGGGGGGGTGGGTTCTGTGATCCACATTTCACATATTCTAGCAAGTCCACTCTGGTAGAATCCCCTTTCCTGCTTCTCTAATACTGACTGAAATAGAAGTAAAAAAAAGAAAAGAAAAAGGGTACATACAGTATATGACATCACATGTGCCAGCTTGTGGATGCCACTTTTAGCTGAGGCACCTTACAGTGCAGTTTCTTTTTTTTTTTTTTTTTTTTAAACATTGGTGGCTACAATGGGGATGAAGCCTGTTAACCCCGGCAGTGTTAGTGCCATGCTTTATGGTGCCCAGTGAGTCACAGAGAACCACTAATACTTTACATCAACATCTTCACAATCCCAGCAACAGGGAAAGAGTCCAAACTGTTGGTGGGATGCGATGAACTGATTGTACAGGGAACGGAACTTTTTTGTTGTTGTTCCTTATATACAGAGAACTACTTTTACTGCAGCAATGATGATCGCAGGTCACAATATACACGTGGCCACTGACAGCTAGAGATGCACTAAAGAAGAAGCCTGACAATCAAATGGCCCCTGTATCGAATGGAATACACAGTTTTTGTAGAAATCAAAAGTAAACAGTGGAAAATACAGGGGGCAGAAACACACATGGACATCATCTTTGGTGAAGATTCCACAGAGTATGCTTAAAGACGTCTGAGCACACACATACTGTAGATTGCACACACAAACACACATACATTTCCTACTGCTGGGAAAAGGAATTAACTGCAGTTACTTGGAAACGATGTCCTCATTTACAAATTGCAAACACGAGGACATTTATGCACTGTAAAGGTGTAAAAGGTCAGATCACAGAGGTGTTCTTGAACTACTAACACGTTCCTGTAGATGGAGTAGAGAGGACGACTAAAATGACATCACACTGGAATACGTTTGGTTGTAACCTACTGGTAGAGTTTTCGCAGATATTAGCATACGGTCTGTTCGTGTTACGTCACTGTTCCTCTCGCTGAGAGTTATGTGGAGGGGTTTACGACATGTTTGCATTTCAGACTATCACTACGGACTGGCATAATGTGGCATCCAGTGAGTGTAACTTCACGTACTGTCTGTGGCACTACAGCACATAGACCGTGCCTTCTACTAATAGTTTAACTGACAGCTATCATGGATCCCTGCCACAACAAAGTGACACGATCTGAGAGGTCTGTGTATCACCATTTTCACTGCAGTAGTATCCCCAATCCTGAAATGCCCAACTTTTAAGAAAAACAAAAACTGTCCCCGTCCCTCCCCCCCTAAAACAAATAAACCAACAATCACAAGAAATCTAGAAAATAGAGACAAAGATTCAAAGCTGCCTGTGGAGGAAGATGCTGGCATTCATTCAAAATCATTCACTGATGGGCGCACAGGGCTCTCCACGGTGTGTTTTCTGCTCTGTAGGCCTCCCAGTTCAGTTCCCATGCAAAGCCATGGCTTGGATCAAGGAAAAATACAACGTGCAGCACCTCCCAAAGCTTGTCCCAAGACCCGGGCGAGGGGAGGAGTCGGAGAGGGGGTTGGGGGGGCTGGGGGGCATGAGGCTGCGATGCTCTCAACATGACCGCCCCCATTGTTCAAGTATGAAATGAGAGTGACATAATATAACTTACAGAACATATGCACGAATTAATGAACAAGACATAGAAAAATCAACAAAAAGTGTACTGAACTGCTGTGACCCCTGGCCTGTACGGTATATTCTTTCCAGTCAGTGAATCAAACAGGGTCACAATATTTTTGGAACATTTTTCATCTTTAATACAGGGTCTAAGAACATGTAGTCTCATCTAAGGAACGGACCAAGTAACACACACTAAAAGTTATATAACTATTTTAGGTTCTCTTTCTTTTTTTTCAGCACTAGATTTACATCCTGAAGATTTATGCATCTTTAAATTAAAGTTCGTCAAAAGTCATTCATTTTAGCAAGTAGATTGGTTTTTTTCCAGGTCCATACACATTGGTTTTAGTTAACGAAGATTGTGTGTTTTCTCGGCTACATTTCACACTAAACTGGCTACACTCGTTGATCCAGAAAATAGACACAACTGCATAATTTTAACTTCCACATCAATGGCATTAAAAAAACATGGATTCCAGTTTTAAAACAGAAAACAAGTAAGATGAAAAATAAAAATCCACCATTAAAACATCCATTAAAATCAAATTCAAAATGGACAAAAATCAATATTATGAGAAAAGACATGGTGAGGCTGAGGTCCACTGAGGAATAAGAATGATGAGCTATGAACGGTTTGTGAAACTACGAACGTTTGTTTCCACGAGTACAAGTGCACGTGCGCGCCTACACACGGGACGGAGGTAAGTGTCTCTGTGGGCTGGTTGTTAATAGGGGGCTCTCTTGCTTTCAGCCCTGGGTCAGGGGGTGGGGGGTGGGAGGAGTGGTGGTGGAGTGGGAGGGTGGGGTGGGGGGTTCAGGAATCCCTTTGGTCCCTTGACTCCCTCAGGAGCAGAGGGTGAACTGGTCTTGCTCAATGGGCTTTTTGACCCAGGCCCCCAGGCCGGCCTTGTGGAAGGCCTTGATGAGCGCCTGCTTGGCAGAGTGGTACTCCGTGGCGGCCTGCTTGGCTTCATGGTAAGAGCTGGGCTTGAGCACTTTGATCCACAAGATGGATGACAGCTGAAAAAGGGAAAGAGAGGTTAAGCTCTAAGTATGTAAATACAGCTCATGGCATTGACTGCAGCTCTGTCCAATCGCTATCAGTCTACATCGACGGCGTTTCATTTCCGGGATTGTTCAGGTGGCGCGGGAAATTTCGCCGGACGTCCGTTAACCTTCCGAGGCTATTTTGCAGCGGCACCGTGGCTCTGCCCGGCGCTTAGCGCCGCCCAAGACGATTGTGATTGGTTTAAAGAAATGCCAATAAACCAGAGCAGGTTTTTTCTCCCATCCCGGAATGCTGTGTGGACTAACCAGACCCTCCTCCGCAGCTCTGTAGAGGAAGGTCTGGCAATGCGCGGCTAAATCGCTACCTGTGTTTAACAAAAATCTTCAACCATAACGAAAGAAATGAAGTCAATCAGCAAGACTGACTGTCCTCGCTCTAATTTCTGGGCTTGTTTTCCCAGACGTTAACTTTCACTTACAGGGTCAATTGTTGACGTTTCAGTTCATATTTGATTAATCACATCTCTGTGCGGGGTCTGGGAACAATCATGTTTTTTTTCTAGCATGATATCCAGGTAAGTAGCCATGACATGCATATGAAGACCCACTTTTCCAAGATCCTTTTATTTAAATGAGTCAGCTGGAAACATTCAAAAGTCAGCCAATAACAACTTTCAACCCACTCACGGAAGTAGCTTAACCCTTGCCTTGTCTTCCCGTAGACCATGCAACTTTTCGTTTTTTCGGGGTCAAAATTGAAAGTTAAAACCTGCAGACACTTTTGTCACTTTTCCCGAAGTTCTTTGTCGATTTTTTGGGACATTTTAGTTGTTGCTTTGACCAAGTTTTTAAAGATTTCTCTGGCATTTTTTGTCTCTTTATGACGTTTTCTCACTTTTCCCAAAGTTCTTTGTCACTTTTTCCAATGTCTTTGTCGAATTCTTTAGAACGTTTTTGTTGTTTTTTTCCCCCCTACATTTCTGTCACAATTTTTAGTGTTCTTTTATTCAAATGCTATAAAATTATAGCTTGACAAGCCAGACCCATATTAAGATGTTGGGTCTGGAAACTCACCATTGGCAGGGTTGTCTTTCAAATTCCCTCTGCACTCATAGCCAACCAGAGCAACGCTAGTTGATAGATTAAACTTTTGCCGTATCCGGTCGTCAAAACTCTGAACACATATTTCTTTTTTAAGAATGACTTCAGTGCTTTACTCCGAGTCTTCCAGAGTCGCGGCCAAAGCCGACCGCTGTTCGCCGGCAGCAGCAGCCATCTTCTTTGTTTTCAAGTAGCGGGGAATTCACGCGGAACCGTCGCAACTCTGCCGTCCTTATGTTAAGCCCGCCCACCGACTCTATACACGATGTGATTGGCCTGACCAGAATTTGGTTTTTCCAGCTCGCAAGCCAACGGAGAGTTGATAGACTGACCCTGGCTGCAAATTACATTTGCTGCCGCTAGGGTTTGTCTAGATTTCTAGGCTAATAAAATTAAATAAAACACCCAAATTCAATGAAAATAGGGAACTGATCAGTTATTTAATTTGTGAAGAGCGTTGTATGGAAACATCCCCTTTATTTTTTTTGACAATTTGGTTGAAGGAAACCCACATTTCTGATTTAGAAACTTTTGGAAAATGGGTCAAATTTGACCCCGAGGACAACAGGACGGTTAAGTCAGCTGATAAAATCTGTCAGCGACATATTTCATTTCAGTCGGCAGGATTGACGATGACCTATCTGCACTATCTGTGCGTTTAAGGACCAAATGTGATTTATGCAAAAAAGTTGTTTAGTTCATATTTGACCAATCAGATCTCGGTATGTGGTCTAGGAACAATCATCATGCTACTGCTGGAATTCAACGTCCTGTTTGACCTAAAAGATGTCTCAGTGGTGCCCTACAGGTAGGTACCCCAGCTCCTTTTACTTCATCCAGCTTTTCAAGGAAGTACGATTTGAAACTTCAGGTTTCCTTCAGGCTGCTTAATGTGACATGCTGCAGCTGGGTCACACAGTAGCAGTTTGCAAATTCTTAAATTGTTATCCAAACATGATTGATTCAACAAAACCTGACTGGATGGTAAACCAATGGAATGTGACCAAAACGACAGCAGCCCACATTGCTGATGAATATGGCTGGGTGTAAAAGTACTTTTGAATATGGACGGAAACTAAAACGCTTCATAACACCCGAGTGCAGTGTATCTACCTTGGAGTGCAGGCGCACCCAGCGGCTGTAGAGGGCGTGCTTGCAGAGACGTGAAGCGCGACCCATGTCGTCCTTGCCTGTGGTTGCATTGATCACCTCCAGGACCTGATCCCCCACCGTCCAGTTCACACTGAAGTTGGGCGCCTTGCCCGGCTGCCTGGCCTCTGCATTACTTATACCTGGAATCAAAAACAAATGAGGGTAAAAGACTGAGCAAGCCAAAACTGATTGTCGCCGTCCAAAACAAAAACATGTATCCATCCAAAAACATGTAAATAATTTCATGATTTTAAAGGTCCCATGACATGGTGCTCTTTGGATGCTTTTATATAGACCTTAGTGGTCCCCTAATACTGTATCTGAAGTCTCTTTCCCGAAATTCAGCCTTGGTGCAGAATTACAGCCACTAGAGCCAGCCCCACAATGAGCTTTCCTTAGGATGTGCCATTTCTGTCTGTAGCTGTTGAGGAGGCGAGGGGGGGGGGGCAAGGTGGAGGGTGGGGGTGTGGCCTTGACCAACTGCCACTTTGCTCGTTTGAAAGCCATGATGTCTCTCTCTCATGGGTGGGCTAAATTCTCTGGGTGGGCAAAGCAGAGAAAGAGGAGGTAACCTTGCTCCTTATGACCTCATAAGGAGAAGATTCCAGCTTTCATTTTCTCAAAGGCAGAGCAGGATACCCAGGGCTCCGTTTACACCTATCGCCATTTCTAGCCACTGGGGGACCATAGGCAGGCTGGGGAAACTCACATTAATGTTAAAAAATCTCATAAAGTGAAATTTTCATGCCATGGGACCTTTAAGTTAATCGGATAAGCTTCAGGATTCCTTTATGGTTTGTGAAAATCCTGCTTCTTATTAAGCTGAATAAACCATGTAAATACTCATAAGATTACCAGAAAAAATGCATTGCCACACAGCTGAAAACAAGTTGGCATGTTGGAGGTTATCACAGGACTGTCCCAGACTAAAATACTGAATAAAATGTTTTCCTTTCGCAGCACTGTCCACATTTTAAGAACCTTTTTTTCCGCCAACGTGTTGGGAAAAGACCCTCAAAACATAAAATGTCTTCAAGCTTTCAAGCAGAAAAAGGGACTGTAATACGATAATTATTTTCTTTCTCTGTCCTCCAAAGCTTCTGTGGGAGACACACAGGACCTTAACCGCCTGCTACCCTACTGCATGGATACATTAAACAATGGATGAGGTACCAAACATGGCAACCCATTCTTTCAAATGACAGCTACTCCCACAGCTCTAACAGCAACTTTTTTCCTTGCTTTTCTTTTGCTTTTGCTACTGAGTGGAGACAAAATATGATCCACCCAGGGGGACTATGAGGTCAGAGCCTGCTTTCTTTCAGCACACTACTGGGCATCAGCCTCCACTGTATCTAAAGCATAAATGGGAGATATATGGATGCTATAAATCCCGGTGTCTTGCTCTTGTGTGTGTGTGTGTGTGTGTATTAAACTTCTTCTTGGTTCCATTTGGCAGCACTTATGGCAGAAGATGATTTAAAGGGGATGAAATCCTCAGCGCTCTAACGCCACAGCCCTTCACCGCTAAAAACTCTCTAAAGCGGAAAAGGTTAATAACCCCATACTATTATCTCCTTTACCCGACATTTAGAGAGCAACCAGGGGGGAGGAGCAGGGGGAGCTGCATATAGCTCCAGGCCCTGTGAGAAGCATCACTTCGGGCCCTATCTTGCACTCAGCGCAATTGCCTTTGTACACCGACGCATGTATCGTTCCTATTTTGCACCCGACGCACAGCGGACTTTTCCCTCCACAGACGCACGTCGGTAAATTAGGGATTGTATTTGCGCTCCCGGGGGCGGTTCAGCGAAAAGAGGCGGCGTGTTCCGGCGCAAACGTTCCCTGGTGCAATTTTGCAGTTTCAGAAAACAAGTCCGCCACAGACCAGGAAAAACCTGGTCTAAAGTCAGTGGCGCTAGTCTAAAGTCAGTAGCGCCTTATTCAGATGCTATTTTAGGGGCGCATGCTTGGCCATAATGTAGCGTGTGCACAACGCGCATACACTTCTCTCATCTTAATGGATGCAGCAGTTCCCATTTTTGCAAACCATACATAATTACAAAGAAAAATATTACTGAAATTGCGCTTCAGGTGTTTGGATAGGTCAGGAGGTATTTTACAGTAAAATCCTCAAAAAATTGCAGCATTCTTTGTGGCTTGTTGTCTTTTACACAATATTTCCATGAATCATGGATGTGTTGACATAAATGAGGAAATATTAGAGGACTTAAGGAGACGTGATGTTGAACTACGGCGGGATTGGACACTCCGGCGGAATCTGGTCCGGGAGTGGGAATGCGCTCCTGGTGGAGCGGGTGGACGGAGATGGAGTGGGGGAAGGAGGAAGGGGCACAACAGGTGCAGGTGGTGCGTTTGGAGGCCCACGCTCCACGGCTGCAGCAATCCTCTCCAGACTTGAGGAGATGCGCCCGAGAGGCCGCAGCAACATCGCCACCCGGCCAAGACGGGCATTTATTACTTTGCCGCATCCCGGACAGCTCCCGCTGGCGTGCGCCAGGCAAATCCGCCGTCATAATAGCAATCCGCCACGGAACAAGCGCGCCTGATCTTAAAGGGAATGTGAGATTACGCTCTGATTGGTTATTTTCACGTTACGCCCAAACCACACCTAGCTACTTCAGACCAACCCATTTTAGATTTGCGTCGGGCACAAGACTCATTTATCCCGCCGGTATAATAGCATCAGCGGCCGAGATCCGCCCACAAAGCTACTTGCGTTTCACGTTTGATACTTGCGTTTCAGATCGTTAAAATAGGGTCCTTCACCTGTTTGATTTAGAGTTCAATTTGAAGTAGTTTTGGCTGTTGCCCTGTGCTGTTATTCTTATTTGTTAAAACGGATGACTTGCTAAACTCCAGCGATTAAAGGTGCTCTAAGCGATGTTGGGTGACGTTCAAAGTATTGTCAAACAAAATGGAAGCTAGCTCGCCCCTCCCTCCTCCTCATCCCGTCCCCTCCCCCTCCCTTTCACGCACTAACCCCCCCAACCCCCACCCCCAAATCCTTCTTGTCGGTTATTGGCTGGAACACTGTTTGTTATGTTTGGTGGTGCAGGTTGGCACAGTTTGTTTTTGTTGCCGTTTGTGGAGCCTGGGCTGTCTACAGAGACCGCGTTTTTTTTACAGTGTGTTCAGGGGACAGGCAGCTAGTGGATAGTGAGGAGATGTTTGCTGTATGTGACAAAACGCAGAGCACCTTTAACACTTAAGTAATCCTAAACGTGGAGAAAAAAAACTGACTGCAATGACGGCATTGTGCCGTCTTTTGTTATTGTTTTGATTGAGAGACCCCTATGTGGCAGAAAATTACATATCGTGCATTTAAGAACCAAATGTGATTTATGCAAACCCAACACTACTTCTTCTGAACAACCAGAAGACAAAAAATGAATGCTACATCTAAAAATAGAAAATACAACAAACAACAACAGAAACAGCAGGAGCCCTGGTCTATATGGCCTTTTTAAAAGGTCAAGCCAATGCTGGAAATTTACACAAAATGATAAAGCTTTTCAAATTCCACAGGAACTAGGTAAATGTCAGCTCAGATCAAACAGAAGAGAACAGCAATAACTGTCTTTC
This sequence comes from Perca fluviatilis, assembly GCF_010015445.1. Taxonomy (NCBI): domain Eukaryota; kingdom Metazoa; phylum Chordata; class Actinopteri; order Perciformes; family Percidae; genus Perca; species Perca fluviatilis. The sequence goes on from NC_053123.1 coordinate 8,448,872, forward strand.
TGCTGTGGACTGACCAGTGAGGAGGATGAATGTGTTTACTGCTTAGGATTACCGTCTTACTCTCTGATATTTAGACAGCTAGAGTTTGATTGGCGAAGATTGCCAAGGAGATCCCCTTAAAACAAGACAATGTGAACGTGATCATGCTTTTACCTCAGCCTGACGTCTTGTTAAGTTTAGTCTACAATATATCAACGACGTTTTATTTCAGGGATTGTTCACGCGCCGCCGGAAATTCCGCCAGATGTCCCTCATTTCGCCTGGTTGTCCGCTACCTTCCGCTTTCTTTGTGTTGACATTTTAAACTCCGGTGGATTTCTGAGGACTATGGTTAACTGCTCCTCAGATCTCTGCAGGTAAATCCAGACGGCTAGCTAGACTATCTGTCCAATCTGAGTTTTCTGTTGCACAACTAAAACAACCTTTGAACGTACACACGTTCCACCAAAACAAGTGCCTTCCCGAGGCAGAGGCACAGTTGCTCCGTTCGCCGCCAACGATGATTGTGATTGATTTAAAGAAATGCCAATAAACCTGAGCATGTTTTTCCTCTCATCCCGGAATTCTGTGTGGACTAGCCAGACCCTCCTCCGCAGCGCTGTGGAGGAAAGTCTGGCAATGCGCGACTAAGTTAAGTTAACGTGTCAGCATCTTTCAGCAGAAATCTGATGTTATTTCCCCATCTAATCCACATCAAAGCAGGCACTCACCACTGAGAAGAGGCCTGTTGAGGGTGAACTGCTGGGGCAGGTCCTCGATATCGGCGATGCGCTGGTACATGGCCCTGGAGAGGTGGTCGCCATGGTAAAGGCTGCCAAGGATGATGCTGGAGAAGTAGATTGGCTCTGTGAAGTAGCTCATCAAAGAGCCCTGGATGCCTACCACATTCCACCTGCAAGACACAGACACACACACAGTTACAGTTATTCAGAAGACAAATAGTCTCATCAAACCAAACACGTTGGTGACTGATCTCATAAATTGGCGTATGTATGACACGCCAATTCGTATGCCATTTTGGTGTGTTATCAAGACGCATAATCGCTTTTTGGGCGGGTAAAACACAGGACACTTTTCACTCGTTTTTTAGTGTTAGTAAAGCCTTTCCCCAATGTTCTATTCCTAAACCCAACCATTTTTTTCTTTTTTTTTTTTAGCATTAACTGTTAAACACAATGTATCTGTGAGCTCAAACACCAGCTTTTCTACCAATGTTTTTTTTTTGCTTCATTTTCATGGTTGTAATTACAAACTGTCAACTCCTCATTGTCCTGAACATGAAAATATGCTTTACAAAAGTCCGGATGACTTTCAATGGTTGACATTAGACAGTGAAAATGATTGTAATCAGCCTAAAAAGTGCCCGGAGACGGTATGACAAACATGCAAAGGAGATCAGGTTTCTTCAGCATCCAAAGCGTCTGGGAACTGAGTATAAAAAAAACCTGTATGATAATGTGGTACGTGCATAAGTGGACACACACATACAGCCGCATAAGCAAAAATATATATTAGTACATAGCCAGCCAATGCAATCCACCGTCACAACTCTACAGTTGTATACATTCTGAGGTATCCAATTTCATTTTCCACAAACTTCTTTGTATTTCTATGCTGTGTCATTAACCATCTCTTCCCAGTCATTTTCCCATTGACATGCTCTGTGAAGCATCGCCTGCACCACCCCACTCAGAGAGAGAGAGAGAGAGAGAGAGAGAGAGAGAGAGAGAGAGAGAGAGAGAGAGAGAGCAGATACAGACAAGAAAGAGGGATGGAGATAGAGAAAATATGAGAGAGAGGAGGGGAGAAACATGACAGAGAGGGTTAAGGAAAATGAGAGTAGACCAAGGAGAGAGCAAAAGTTCCATAGAGATGAAAGACTTAAAGACTAAGGTTGGTGTATGTTTCCCGTGTACCCTCTGTGTGGCATTCAGCTCCAAGCTCATTTATTCCTACAGTAATACATACATCTTCAAAAACAAAAGCCACAAATAAATGTCAACATACTGACGCTTGGTCAGGACCCCTTGCCGTCACTTCCTAACAATCCGTGTCCTGCCCCTTTGACGTCACTTTTCGACACTCATTTTGCAACACGTAGGATTAAACCACTTATTTAGGGTTAGGAAAAAATCATGTGTAGGGTTAAAAAAAATGTATGTTTAAGTGAACCACGGGACACGAACCCCGGTCTCCAGGGTGAAAGTCCTGTGCTGTTTGACCCATCCACCACCCAAACCTACCTCCTTGTGCTGATTTTCAGTCTTAAATACGACTCCCTACCATAAGTGCTCTTCATACTACGCCATCTTACAGCGCCGTGGTCGAGCAGCTGCTCTGCCTGGTGCGACTTAGTCTATATCCACGACGTTACACTTCTGGGATTGCTCAGTTGTAGCCGGAAAATCTGGCGGATTTTTCACATTTTTCGGCCGGATGTCCTTTACTAGGTGCGTCGCAACAGACGCTAAAGGGTGCGCTGAAGGCCAACGACCAGGCATCAGGTATGTTGACAAGGTGGGAGTAAGAAGGGCTTGCACAAATACATGGTTTATATTTTGTTTTTGTTGAAAAAAAAAAAAAAAAAAAAGGGCTAAATCATTTCCTATTTTCAGGTGCGATTAACACACATTTGGTGTATTAGTACGTATTTACGGCAACAGGAATGTGTATATGGGATTGACTCTAAAAAGCTATAGTGCCCATGTTCATGGTTATTAAAAAAAAAACATGTCACCCAGAGCAACAGTGTGGCTCAATGTCTTTTTTTATTACTTTTTGGACAACAATAGAGCTCAATGGCACATCAGAATGAGCTATATGAGACTTCGGCTACACGGGCAATACTTTCACTTTCACAATGTTTTTATTCCACTCATGGACAAAGACTCTCACTCGGCAATATGTTTTCATCAAGTTATTTTTTTTTTTTACAAACAATTTTTCAAGCACCTTGCTTTGCTTGCACAAATTGTAAAAGCAGAGACACTGGTCTATATCTTTATTAAATCTTTTTTAAAAAGTGGGATGACCTTTGTGGTTTTCATCTTATCAGGAACTATACCTGTACAAAAGGAAAGATTGAAAATATAACTAGGAGGTTTCAGTATACAGTCAACAGTTTTTTTTCACTACAATCATGTCCAACCCATCACTATCGCTTGATGTCTTGTTCTTTTGTATGTTTTGCTACAATTGATCTTATTTCATTTTCACTCACTTCTCCTAAAACCATGGACTGCACCACTTTACTGTCCCAACTCTAACCATCTTCAAGTTGTACATCAGTACTTTTGTTAATAGAGTTTGCCAAATTGGGCCCAACATTTACAAAATAGGAGTTAAATTCATTTGCCACTTCTTTCCTGCTTTTTATAACCTTATTGTTGTCATTGATAACATGATCCTATAAGTTAGTAGGATGAATTCAGTTTGTTGGATTTGTTGATATTAAAAAATATAGATTGGCCTTTATCTATTAAGGACCACTAAAAAAAAAAAAAAAAAAAACAATACACTGACAGTGTGATGATGAGCTCTTCCCGTTCTCCCTTTTCGCTTCAGGCAGACTGTTGGAGAGTGTGTGAAATTACCAACATGGATCCACAATGAGGAATATGCAAGCATAAGACCCCAGGCTACTCAGAGATGCCATCGTCTCCATATGCAATATTCTGTGTGTGATATTGTGTGAATGTGAAAATGAAATCTCGAAATTGCATAGCTGCGAGCATGAAGCACACATTCAGCACAGTCAAACAGCCTTATACAATTGTGCAGTAACTCACACACATTTTTTTCATCACAACAGGGTTACACAAACACACCTGAAAACACTCTAAAAGGCACACGCAGTAGAAAGAACCACAAACAAGCACACACACATTTGGAGTTATGTTTTCAGAAGGCATTCACTTTCATTCCCGTCAAACATCTCTGTATTTCTTCTTTTTATTTAATTTTTTTTTTATCTTATTCAATATCAAGAACAGGGTCAAAACAAGTCAGTAGGTTTACGTAATCAGCTGTTAAACGATATACAAACAGGAGGAAAAAGGACAAAGAGAGAAATAACCCATAAGAGCTTTGGCTGTTTCTTAATGAGCTCATTGAAATAGCACTAAAGGCAGAGAACTGCTTGTTCTCACTAAAGCCGTGGAGTTGGGCATGTAATCAAAGGAAAACGAGAGGAGAGAAAACATTGTGTAAGGAGGGAACATTATACGCACGGTCAAAGTGTGCCAGTCAGTTGCTGTATTAAATAGCAGGCCCGCGGCTAACAATCACTCACACGGGGACAGAAGCAGGTGGGCAGCAGATTTCTCACCTGATTACAGTTTTTTTTTTTATTGCTAAACGATAGTGGTCACAACTGAAGCCACATGTGCAAAACTCTAACCACAGTCTGCACTACCAACAGTCACCTGAGCTAAACAGTTCAAATTACCAGCAAAACTCATTCAAAGCAACACAACTCAACACACGTCTCAAAACAGACTCAGTGCAGCCAAACGCTATGAACAGTCCTCACTGAGATAACACACACTGCCACTCAGAACACACTGAGGGCCAGATGTACGTACATTTGCCAATGTAGCGTTATCAACGCAATGGCCAACCTGCAGAAAGCGCACGCTGTGATACTTCAGCTTACGCCGTATTTACCAAACCTGCAGTTCATTGGGTAATCAACGCCTTTCTCCGCCCACTATACCGTAAATTGCACGCATCTTTCTATCATCTTTCTACGTTGCGAAACAAATACACCTGAAGTGGGCACAAAAGCGTTAGCATATCTAGCCCTGAGAGTAAAAACACTAGCGTCAAACACTAATACAGAAATTACAAACTTTCTCATCTTTACAGTTTGAACAGTTGAAGTGACTTCACACCACTCAATAGTTTTGTTAAAGAAAAGATATACATTTTATGTAATAAAACAACTTTTAAGTAAGGTAAACAAGAAGGAATGTAAATCAGCAGTTTGCTTCAATATAGTATTTTGTCTCTAGTAATTTATGGAATTACTGGAAACAAAATACTGCATAACAGTACCAACGAATAGTGTGACTAATCCTGGCTCTCTCCAGCATCATGTGGTAAGTTCTCTTCATCACATTAGATGTCTGCATCATCTCTAAATACAAATGAATGTGGTGTTTCTATTGCTTTCACCTCCATTACTTTCTGAAAAACAGTAAGAACACAGTTTTACTATAGTAAAGATATAGTGTTTTTCACTTCTTCTTTTTTGCTTACATAACCTCAGACATCTTACCTGGACATATTGGTATCTTTGCTGTTTTACCGGTTTCTCTCAAACGGTACAGTGTATAATTGTTTCATTCTTATTTGGTGTTTGTATACAAAAAAAGGCTTTCTGAGCTTTCTCTATATAAATACCGTATATGTTCACTAACTAGTCTAAAACAAGACACCTGCTCAGGCTTTCAGCGAAAATTGCAATCAGCAGTGTTTGATAGGCACCAGACTGAAATCTATTCTGTTTTGAATGTGTGGTTAACAAGTTTTGACAGCAGTGTGTTAGCATTTGAACAAAGTGCTGTAAATCCACATGAACTGCTGCTGTGCAAACTGTAGTTTGAGTTTTGCACATGTGGTTTCAGTTGTGCCCACTGTCGTTTAACAACCGAAAAAAACTGTAAAAGCTGTGTGAGGGCAGAGGGAGACACCTTGCATACAGCAGTCTTTCCCTCACAGTGGAAGTTATATACTCATAATACCAAACATAATAATAATAATAATAATAATAATAATAATAATAATACCTTTACTAATAATAATTACCTTAACTGTAATGGATTGATTTTCTGGTGCTCTAGATCAACTCCAAACTGCAGTCAACTTTAAAATAGCTCATGTTTTTCCGTGTTATCTAGTAAATCTTGGCCAAAAAAACAACAACAACAACAACACACGACAAAATGTAAGCCTTCCAACCTATTTTGTCCTCTACTGACTTGGATCGCTCCACTTTGGACAACCGCAATCACAAACCTGAATTACCAGCACCAGCTCTGACACTCCGAAAGGGCAACAAGACTTCTAACACAGTGCAAACAGCGTCCGCTACTCAGTCGACATCTCCCTCATCAAATACACTCTCAACATTCAATCACTCTGTGCGTTCAGGCAAGGTATTACAATCCTGGACATAGGAGGAAGAAGAGGAGGAAAAAAGGGGCTTGAGAGAAGAGATATGGAGAAGTTTTATCGTTCGTCACAAGAGAGGCACAGTGTTTCCTTGAACATGGACAGAGACTAAAGACGCTATGATCTGCCTGCAAAAATGCCCCAGGGACAGAGGATCCATCAATTCAGCTGTCCCTGAAACTCCCTGAAGAAAATGATAGGCTTGAAATGACAAAGCGAGGATATAATGCAATTTATTGCAGTATGAGTAAATAAAATGCATAAAAAGAGTATCATGAAACTATCTGGCTAAGTGTGCTTTCAGTATAAAGTTATAACATGAGAATGAAACATATTAATTTGTATACAGCAAAATTTACATTCTGCTTAAAGAAATAGTTTGACATTTTGGGAAATTCAATTATTTTAAGTTGAGAGTTGCAGATTTTTGTACGGATTAAATGTGTTAATTAATGAGCTTTAGAGAGGCTGCTAGGTAGATTTACTTGTCGAGAGAGCCAGACTAGCTGTTTTCCCTTGTTTTCAGTCTTTATGCTAAGCTAAGCTAAATGGCTGCCTGCTGTACCTTTATATTTAGTATGTAGACACAAGAGTGTCAATCTTCTCATCTAACTCTTAGCAAGAAAGTGAATAAACACATTTCCCAAAATGTTCAAGCGTTCCTTTAATGATTTTCTGTGAAATTTGAAGAACAACAAAGCAACAAAACAGCTGCTAGTTATAACTTATGCAGTGTTATTCCAAAAAAAAAAAAAAACTCAATCACCACTCAATTACTAATGTACTGATTGAAGTGATGTGGCTGTGTCTGTATCTGCAGAGACCCTGCCCTCAGCCTGTATTTTTCGATTTTCTTTTGATTTGTCTGTGTGTGGGACGTTTATGGGCGTCCGCAAACCTCTGGGCCCTATATAGGTGTGTAACCCCTAGCCAATAACGACGCACGAGTCTAACTGACACAGACACACAGAAACAGACAGGATGAAGCTCTGCATTCGCTCATAATCCAGCAATGTGGCACCTTTCCGCAGAGGCGTGGGAGTGTTTATTTGTGCTTCAGAACATAACTACTGTGAAACAATCAGAAAATTATGTTTTATTTCTCTGATTCACTGCTCTCCCTCTCTCATTCACTCTTTACAATACTAACTACATATTACACCTTTTTACTATAATATAAATCACAAACACTGTCTGCAGTCATATTTTATAAGGGCTATAAATGAACTAGGTTTGAACAAACCTACCTTGCGATCTTGTCACTGCAGGACATGGTGAGTAACCTCTCCCCCTGCAGCACCCCGTCCCAGGTCTGGATGGTGTTACTGGACCTCACAGGGATGGTGCCCTCTCCTGACTCTATTTTGGTCCTTAACTGGCCCCGTGCTTTCCGGTTTGGATGTCTGTCTCCTTGGTCTGAGTGAGACAAAACAAGAAGAGAGAAATATAAAAAAGAGATGCATACATAAAAGCATAAAAGTGTAGAATAAATCATGGACTATCAATGTGCACAAATCTACAATACGCCCCATCAAAATAAGAAAACAGAGATTCCAAGAAAAGAAAAATGGAAAAATGGCTTCCACAAAAGCATGACCTATTATTTATTATTATGTTATCAATGTTTTCTGCTGTTCCACCAGCAGGCGCCATCTATTCAGTGAATAATTGAATATGGCTGTTTTCTATTCAGTCTGACATGTGCAACGGAAAACACTTTGACAAGAGTAAGAGGGAGGTTAATCAGACAGACAGTGTGGGTGGGCTGGGTGTGAGAAAGACTGATAGAGACAGACAGCGAATGACAAAAAGCTCTAATTACTAGAGCCTTGTTTAAATGTGTCAGTAATGCGTATTTGGATTCGGAATAAAATTCTAATTAAATGAAACCAATGATAAAAGGACAACCTACAAATTTAATTAAAAAAAAAACCCCAACATCACTGTTGTTGAAACTGAATTCTGAACTACGACGAGACCAAATTAAGAACACGTCGGCTGAGCTGAGGCTGTGGTGAGGCAGCGAGCGGATGCACTGCGACCGCCGTGTACCTTCAACTCCGGCCTCGTGTGGAGAGAAGATCCTGGCGTCTCCACAGGGCGAGGTGCTTATGTAGAGGTGGAACTGAACGTTTTCCTTTAACCGGTAGCCTCCCTTGTCACACTGCATGAATATGGACTTCTGCTGGTCCTCCTTGCTGTAGTTGTGACGAAGATTTAATAGGCACATTTAATTCGGGGCTAACAAACAGCAATGTAGCTCATTTACCTGCACTTAAAATGGATGGAATTAGACACAGCAAAGAGCAGTCTAAATACAATAATTAGATTATCAATAGGGCTGAACGATGAATCGTTTTCAAATCGAAAATCGCGATTTGAAAGAATGCGATTAGCCAATTGTGAATCCCGCGATCAATCGAATGTGCAATATTTAGCTGAATGTTTGGTGTAACATTTTTTATTCCTCTTTTTATTATTATAATTACTGTTTTTTCATAAGATAAATGCTGGAATAATAGTTACATATCAGTTATTGCTGGAAAATCTATGTTCCTCTCATAAAGATACAGAGCAGTTTTGTTGGTGTCTCATGTTATAATGTTCCATGACATGTTTTATCTGTTACACAGACAATATTGAACTTAAGCTCAACTTAAAAAAAACAAGCAAACCGCAAATCAAACCGTAATGGCAATATCTGGCAGAAAAATCGTTCAGCCCTAATAATCAATACAATTAACCTCCCGACACTAGAAACTAAACAGAATTGACAGCGTCCACTGACCTGAGGAAGAGCTCCAGCTGAGTGTAGAGGTACCTGATGAGCGAGCGTCGGGCGATTATCTCAGCGTGGCAGTCATTGAGTGCCAGGCCGCGGTCGCTCATGTACTCACCGTTGATGCATTTGGTTCCCGTGGAGACACATATTACCTGTGCTTCCTTCACATCTGTCCCTGTTGGGGGAAGAGGGAACAGAGACATATCAGGTAATAGACACACACTCTTAAAGTACATACTGGACATACAGTATGCCACTGGTCCAAACTGTGTTTTAATGGCCTTGATGGGACAGAGTGCAATCCTCTGCAAACGTGTCGGTCACATTGATAATTTTCTATTCTTTTAAAATCCAACCTCTAACTATTGTCCTTGTCTAACCCTGCAGGGTGTCCAGACAGAGTGACTGTTCTCACATTCATCTGCTGAAGGGGTTTCTCTGTGCTCACCTTGTATCTCAGTTTAACACGTGTACCTACAGTATGAGCATGATTTTGTGACAGCACACAGTTTGTAAGCCACTGGTGGTCCATTATGCAGCTTACACAAATGTGGAGGTGGAAACTTGAAGCCACTAAGTAGGAGAAACGTCTCATATGCAGCAGTTTTTTTTTTAAAGATATTTAGCACTTTGGGATTGATTTTTGAAAAGTGCTCTACAAATAAAATTTATTATAATATGATAGTTTGAGTTTTTGAAAAATATTATCTTCATTTACATAGATTGTTTGAGGCTTTTTCAGTGAGGTGAAGTTATTTTTTACGTCTGTTTAAAAATTTTTGGTCAGACACAAACTATTCATCAAAGCAGAGTTTGTCTTAGTTATGTCATAAAACGTGTCCGGAGGAGATATTTAACTAATTCATATACTGTTGGGTTGTCTAATCCATAACAATGCATCATATTTTCTAAGATTATAATACTGTTTTGTGTGCAAAATCCTAATTTAGACACTAAACTAAGATTGTACATGCGAACATATATGATGAGCTTATCAAAAAAACAGTGAGGTATGAAAAGGCAAAGTAATGACATTTTCAAAGGAAGTACAGATACCTAAAATACGTCAGTACAGTACGTGAGTAAATGCATTTCCACTACTGGTTATAGAATTGAAAACAAAACAGTGGCTGCTGTTTAACTCATAACTGTTGTTGCATATGCTGAAAAAAATAGGCCATTCATTTCTCAGTGAAACATTATCAGACGGAGCAAATGTATACATGAACTGTAAATACTGTCAGCTTGTCTCTATGAGCCTTGCAACCTACATTTTCCTTTTAGTAATACTTGAGAATTGACTGTCAGTGTCGTATTTTGGAAGCATAAAAGCACCAACCACCTTTCCCCCTCGAATCTACCTGTTGTCATGACGACCCCTGCTAGGACTTTTCGCCGTGCATGGGGGGAGGTGAAGTTTTCTGTCAGCTCACTGAACTTATCCACCACCAGGCGAGAGACTGCATCAGCCAGAACCTGGAATCACACACACATACACATACACACACATACACACAGCCACACAAAACGCAAGCTTGTGTCAGATATGTCAGTTTACAAAGTGCGTCTGATGTTATCCTCCCCTAGAGCACCATGTACCTGTCACAGTGTTCGCATTCAGCTCCAAACAAGCGCCGGAGCGCAGAAACGGCAACAAGTAAAACTGGGTTGACCCCCTGAGGTATACCGAACCCTCTTTTAAGCAACGCTGTTGTTTGAGTTTGGCATGACAGTTATAATTTACCATCTCCCTTCTGACGGTGAAGCAAAAAAACAAACAAGTAAACCTGAGCATCGGTGTGAACAAAGTGTTTTTGTCGACATTCCACAAGGTTTAAAACACCAGGCCAAATATTCCGGGGGAACCTCAAGTGAACTTCACACTTCTTTTGTTATTGGACAGCCACCCGTCTCTTGCTGGCTCTTTATCCACTGCTAATGTGATGGAAAATGACGACAACCGAGAGGAGAGATGACGGCTGGATGACCACGAATTAAAGAGATTAGTGTAATATTACTTCCCTGCTATACTTTGGAGTCACCCACTCGTAGCCAGATCATTTGACTTTCCAATGCCAAGGTCTTCTCTGGTGTAGGAATGACTTGATTGAGATTGAGTTAATCTCTACGGGTACAAAAAAGTGGAAGTACCATTCACTCAGACAAAAAATACACATGTCCGAAAAATATATTTCCTTTTGGGAGTGAGTAAAAGAACACCTCATTTTCTCGATGTGCGCCAAAATATGTTTTGGTTACTTTTATGGTTTGAGCGTCAACAAAACCACTCAAACTATAAAAAACTAAGCTAAAGTTTTTTTTTGCAACAGCAATGGACTCCGACCATTTGTCCCCATTAGTTCCTTGCCAGATGGAAACAGGCTGCAGAAATTAAATACCGAGCGACAGAGAATAAATAGAGCAATTAGTGGGGGCACTGTCATTAAAATGGGGTTCTTGTCGGATAAATCAGTTGACAAGTGGAGAGAGTGAGTAAAGAGAAAAAAAGAAGGCTTTGGGGAGGGGACTGCTGACAGCGTGCTGTGCTGATTAGCTTTGCCGACTGTGTTATCTCGCTCCACACAGTGGCGTGGCTCTGACAGTCACCTCTACAGTGGCATCAAAAGCAACAACCTAGCGTCCCTGCACACCTGATGTAAATGAGGTTTTAAAGATAGAACAGCAGAGTTTAAAGACTATTTTAAACAACAATGCTTTCTTGTTTAGTTCTGGCCACATCTTCTGTCAAGTCTCTGAGCAGTAACTGACCAAATGATACCATGTTTGTATAATATCATCAGCCTTTATTTTTTTATGAAGAGGGGCTGCAATTTTGTGCTTTACCAAGATTTAAATTAACATAACCCAGGGAGAAGTAAGAGATGGAGCAGACACTGACATCTTGAGTATCTGCATGACAATGATTATCTGATCTGGATCAAATGTGTAGTGTTAAAAAACAGAATCTTTCAGAAATTTACAGCACCCTGCACTATTAAAACCCATCGCAGTCTTTGTGATTTCAACTTCTGTCATATTCAACCCTTACTGCAAGCCTACGGATGATTGTCAAGATCAAGTAAATGATCCAATGACAGCCTTAAAAAAGAATTTGATAGTGAAAATGATGTGTCTGAAATGCCATTGCATCTTTTTAAAAGCAAGTTGATGAGATCTGCCATTACTCCCCCAAAAATGAAAAGAAAATTCTCACAACTTTGGGAGTTACTTCCAGTGATCATTTCGGTGACTAGAATCTCTTACAAGCTGAAAGGTTATTTCAGTGTGTCCAAGACTATTGAATGTCTTCAAATTTAAAAGAACTTACATTGCACATTTTTGCTTTTAAGGGCATTCTAACATGTAACTTAAGATCACAACCCCCTTACATAGGTTTCTTTGGCTTATTAAATTCATAAAAGAATGTGGCCACTCATATTTGATTCATAAAGTACTTCCAAGGCCTGTAAAACTGATGTTGGGTCAACCTGAAAACTCAGTGACTTCGCAAAAGAAAATGTAAAACAAGGTAGACCTTTTTCAATACACTGCTACTGAAGAAAGCATGTGGCTGATGCATTGTGTGGTCCCAATTGTTCAACATCTTGGTGAAATAAATTAAATGGTTGAATTTCTGATCTGGTGAGAATCTCTATACAAGAAGAGAAACATCTTACCTGGGGTAGGTGAAGCTGCAATCCCTCTCTTGGTATGGGTTGCCGGGATGGAGTCTGGTCTAGCTGCATGTTGAAGAGAGCCGAGAGGGCGGCCTGCGCTGCCCGGGCTTTAGCCAGCTTCTTGTTGCGCCCTGAGCCTTCAAACGTCTGTGCATCCACCGTTACTGACATCACAAAATTCTTGGCATGACTCTCCCCGCTCTCTGAGACAAAGTCATATTTGAGGCCTGGCCTGAGCTCATTGAGGATCATGACTGGGTTTTTGCCACTGGAGGGCGAGCTGAATGTCGATGGAGGGGGCAATGGGGCCTGGACAAGGTTGCTGCCAGGTGGTGTGGGCAGGGGATACTCCCCTAGTAAGTTTAAGGAGCTGCTACCATTAGAGCCTAGATAGAAGGATTCTTCAGGTGCGGCTGGTGTCTCGAAGCCATTGAAGAGCATGTCTGGGAAGTCAGCTTGGTCAGATGTAAAGTCTGTGTTCACTGTCAGTGTTCGACCCATGGCCAGGTGTGCCTCAGAGGCATTGGGGAACTGGACGAAGGAACGCAGTGCTTTCTCAGCTGCATTTAGCTTAGCCTTCTTCTTAGTTGGGCCCATGCCCTCAAACATCTGTCCATTGACCTCCACAGTCATGACAAAAACTGGAGCATGGACTGGTCCTGTCTGAGACAGCAATTTGTACTGTAGACCCGGTTTGATTTCGTTCAACTGCATCAGAGCATTCTTGGGCAGGACCGGCCCCGGGGTTTTCTTGCGCTTCTTGGCCCGGAACTTGGAGTGTGTATGTCCATTGTTCCCCTCTTCCAGGGGGCGCTTTCGACTGCCCAGGCCACTTCCATTGGGGAGCTGTTCAGCCACTCCCACCCCGTCTTTGCAGGACACGTTGTCCAGGTTTCGGTTTTCCTTAACATCTGTGCTGCTTGAACCTGCGGTGCCCAGAAAGAGTAACTTACAACGCCTTCGTTGCAGGATCTTGTAAATGCAAAATTTATAGATTCCTTTATCACTCTTTGGAACTGAACCAATGATTTGTGTTCCTTTATCAAAGCAAGAGAAGCTGGCTTTTAATTTGATTGGACATATTAACCTATAGTCTATTGATATTACTACAAAATAGTAGAACATCATCAGTACATCTACTGTTGTTAAATGTATGCCGAGTTCTTAGAGATGGTCAACATTTAAAACAGTAAAGGGATTTTTTTGGACTATATTTTGGTTAAATGGTATTTCATTTTAAAATTAACCTCTTATATATCTTTATAATTAAAGTTGTACTTATGAAGGCTTTCTATTCTGATGGTCAGGGTAAAGTGGGAGAAATATATTTTCAACAATTACTGTACACTTCAAAGGTCGCACAGTGTTATGGGCCTCACACATAAATGCACACAAAAACGAGCACACATATCAACACTCAACACAGACGCACACAGAGTTATTCCTCATCCACTCTATCAATATTAATCGCTTGAGTGCCCACAGAGAAATTAGGTACATTTTAAATGTTCAGTTTGAAACTGCGAGTCCTGAAGTAAACTCTACTGGGGAACACATATCACTGAAACCAGTTAGCAAAGTGGATGGAATATTGGCAAAAATTTTCATTTATAACATCCTTCAGCAAAGGCTTGATAGGTTACTCCTTGCGGTACTCAGGAGAAAGAGAGGCCGCAGTGTGCATGAGTGGGATTGTAGGTTGGGTTGAGGGAGTGCAGGGGAGGAGTGCAGGGGGAGGAGCTGAGAACCAGGCAAACAGGAGGATACATCAAAGAGGCGGAAGGAGAAGACTCCACCTACTGCAGGATCCTAAAGTCTTGACTGGTGACACGGTGGGAGGTTAAAAAGCTGTTTACCCGTTTTACATAAGATTTTGAAAAGAATGACTGTCGTATTTAAAATGAGGAAAATCTGAATTAGAAATCTGTATCTAATGAGGTGCCATTCATAAGACCCTGCGCCTCTGAGATCCCCCCCATGGAGCTTGTCAGAGAACACAGCGTTTTAGGTTGCGAAATGTGCTGACATGCCGTTACCATCTGCATACTACAATTGACATGTCTAAAGGCAACAAGAAAGACACTTATTCCTAAAATCAAGAACACAAACTGCATATCCTTCAATTCATGAGCAATACTGGCACTGAAAACATGCAATATAGTTTGGTGTTTGCATGCATTCTGCAAACTCGTGTTTGGCAAATAAACAAGGGAAAGGAGGGGCAGCCTAACTGTGCATTAAACAGCCAAGAAGAACTATCACCTAACAAAATGCTGATGGGTGAAATGTGTGTGTTGGACAGGGACACAATCTCAGCCAATGACCTTTAACCACCACAGATGCTGCAGCATTAGTTGAGAAATGTTAGCTGTGGTGGAAAATTGTACAAGTTGAATGAGGACATGGACTTTCTAAATTAATTGTTTTGAAATATACAGCATGTAGTACTGTAGCTCATTACATTTCTCTGCGAAGGATAGAATTCATAGAACTTTCAGCTACTGCAAATTGGGGAGTCCATTGAATTAAATGCATAATAGTCTTAAATACACACGTTGAGCAAACGATCAATACCAATACCAATAAGCCAATCAAAAAAATGTAATCACACACTAAAAAACCCTAGCATGCTGCTCAGACAAATACAGTGAATACAATGGCACACAGGAAAAAAACTGGAGTTCCCTTTCTCTTTTACAAAATTGTAAATGTATCATTCAACATAATAAAACTTTCTCTACTGGGTTACAATTGATACTACTCATTTTCTAGTATAGTAGCTTTTTTTGCAGGATGATGGATATCCAGTAGTACTCCAGAGCCTAAGACCAGATCAGAAGACAAAAGCCAATAGAGCAACAGCCACGACACCATGCACTGAATTATTGCACACACATGCAGTTGTGGTTGTTATCATGCTAGCGTCTGTGTAATCAGCAC
Organism: Perca fluviatilis; assembly: GCF_010015445.1. Classification (NCBI taxonomy): domain Eukaryota; kingdom Metazoa; phylum Chordata; class Actinopteri; order Perciformes; family Percidae; genus Perca; species Perca fluviatilis. The sequence continues at coordinate 8,464,445 of NC_053123.1, forward strand.
CCATTATTTATGCAAAGACAAAACATCCCATATGGTTGAATCTGTCAGAGTTTAAATTTCCTGAGGGTTGCATGAACCACATAACGCAAAAAAAAAAGAAGTTTTTAATACAACTTCATTTAAACTTGTTTGTTGGGCTTTTGATATAGAGTGATTCATGTGATTAAAGCATTTCAAGAACGGCAAAGGTTGTCACATAAAAGTTATAAATTCTTTCATGTTTTCCTCTGGTCTTCCCTTGGTATTAAAGAAATTGCGTGAGCTTGGGCTGTGTTTTATCTTCAAATATATACTTTGACTGGCAGTAGAAATGTAAGAAAGATGCTTCAGAGGCTTTGAAAGACAACAGAGACCATTTTGTAACTCTGCTTATTTGACTTAACACAACAAAAACAGAGCATAAACACTCAGCATGACACTACAATAGGAACTGCTCATTTGTATTGCGGGTTAGGGCACTGCTAGGATGACAGCTTTCTTTGATTGTGAGTTCATAATCGCTAAGGTGTGGAGGAAACCCATTCAATCCTGTCGTTCCGTGCCTTCTGAAGCTCAGTTACTGAGTTCAAACCAAAATGTCTAATTAAAGTTCAATAAGCTGGAGTGAAGAGGATTTTCTTCAGAGAGAAATGGAGGTAGAGGGAATCTGTAATACGACCTGAAAACTCTCAGATGTAATGATTAGTTCTTCCTTAAAAAAGTTTCAGTAAAATCAGCAGTGTGCATTTGTGTGTGTATGCTCTGTTCTGTGTCTCGGTTCAGGTAAGGGCATATGACGGCTGGCATAATGCTCATGGAGAGGCAACTATTGGAATTTAACTAGCAACAACACAACAGACATAAACAGTAGTTTCTGTTATTCAGACATACCTTTTGGAAACATATTTGTATGTACAGGTTAGATTTGCATTACGTTTTGTGTTGTACTGCATTTTACTTTATTCTATGAAATGTGGGCTATGTAGACACTATGCTAATAATTGTGTAACATAGGTGAGCAAAATGTGTTCACACTGATTACACGTCAGAGAAGGACAGGAGGCCATACAAGGGAAGACATGCGGGTGCACAGAAAGGAGGGAAACTAAAACACAGGCAGACATTTAAAAGTAGAGACTAGCTATTGCTCGGACAGGAAGACAGACAGAAAAATGAGAAACATCAGAGTCAACTCACTCATATTCTCCTCCTCATCCACATCCATGGCCACAGGTTTGTTCTGACCTGAGAGCAGAGTTGCCCCCACTGCACCTGGGGAGCAGAGGACATAAAGGTGGACTGCATAAGCAAAGTGACACACATAAACAAATTCAAAGACCTTGAGTGGCTACAGCGGTGATACATATCTTGATGCACCGGCACGCACACACAAAGAAAATTGCACATATTGCACTGTGTAAGTAGGCCATGATGTAGGCTTATAAATATTCAGAGACTCAGAGATATCAAGGTGAGAGAGGAGGCCAGGGCTGACAGGCCTTAATAGCAGGAGCAGTCTATTGTGACTTTAATATCCCTCCGATTAGACCTAATTTCCCACTGCCTGCTGAGAGATATACAGCTAGTGACATGGCCAAGTTACTCCATTACCACACACACATACACACATGACTTATCCCAAGGTGGAGAGTGTGATTAAAGCTCCATTAAGCAATATTTTTCACACCAACACAGAATCAAATGATTTCCTGCAATCTGAGATGTTCGCTCATACTGCCAATTGCACTGATAATGAACACCCAACTCTGAGGCCATATATGGTTTTTTTTGTTGCCATTTTACATGTATTTGTTGAATCCAAAGCAGCAAATGAGTGGCTCATTAAAAAATCCAAACATACAGCAAACCTTTTCCTTTGCCTTCTTGAAGCTATTGGTCAGTTTTTGCCAAGGTATAGGCCAACAATGATAGGGGGATAGGAATGTCAACGTGGTCATCACTCTCCAGATGTGAAATGCCAGGGGGTCAAAACCACATCCGTCAAGGCTGAACTTTAATCATTCATTCTTTTTTTTGGGCCATTTGATAGCAACAAGGGAACATTCAGTTGTCCATTACCACATCCAGCAGAGGTGGAGCAACATTCATTTTTTGAGTCTTGTTTTTGGCCACTTCATGAATTGAAGTCTGATATTCCCTCTCAGCTCTGTTTTTGGTACCAACTTCTGAGGGAAATATCTGGCTCTTTAGCTGCTAAATTCTCCCGTGTTCACCAGCTAGTTGCTAACTGGGTCTGTCTGTTGTTTTTAGTGCTGGGCAGGTAGTGAGTGGCAGTAAGCGCCATATAAATGTAGTCCATTTACCATTAGGGTGACCAGATGAGAATGGGTAAAATTCGGGACGAGACGAGACGGGTGTGGGGTTGGGGGGATGATGGGGTAACATGAATTTCAAAACTCCGCACAAAAATGATTTATTATTTTTATTCAGGAATTGAACTGTCATGTAAACCTGAAAATACAAATAAAAAAATCATTAAAATCATGAACTCAAGTGTCATTATGAAACTAATAAAACAAACAGTCTTGGTCTGTACAGTTGTGCTGTTAGTTCTATGTAGTTTGCTGCTAGCATGCAGCCTGATGTCTGACTCCCCCCCGTGTGAAATACCAAACTCCTTCCTACATACTGTACATCGCAAAACTCTTTGTTTGCATCATGTAAAACTGCAGTAATCCAGGGGTATTTCCCCACCCTGTCCTCCCGGTACTTGCAGAGACGTTTTTGCTTTTTAGCTACGTGTTCATCGGGTCCCGGGACACCAGCCTGAGCCTCCATTCCAACAATGGATGAATGAAAAATAGCAATGCGTGTTATCAAAATTCGCACCTAGGGCCTACGTACTGTTGCAGCCAGTGAGTAGCTGACAGGAGCTGGCTGCAGGACGACTCAATCACCATGAACAGTTTTTAATGTTATATCAGACTGTAACTACTCAAGAGTCTGATCTTGAGACTTTGCTCTAATTTTCGGGAAACTTAGGGCAAGATTCGGGACAACTGCTTGGATTTCGGGACTGTCCCGAATTTTTTCGGGACGTCTGGTCACCCTATTTACCATCCATTTAACCTATAACAAAGTGTTTGAGTTTGTGTCAACCATAAGGTTTAGGCTACTTTTGATAATCATTACAGCCTGCTGGTTATCAAGTTTCAAATTCAAGTTTTTATTTTAATCATCTCGTGCACAGGAAATGGAGAAGCAGTCGTTGCTGAAAGTCTTGGGTCTGAATTTAATGATCTCCAAAATGATCCCCTTAGAGAAGGGGCTTACTTGGAAAAGTTGCACCACTGGATCATCCTACACTGCTAATTACAGAATGAATAATTCTAAGAAAGCTTCAACTGCACGACTTACCCCATTGTGCTCCCCCACCAACCACTTGGAAAGTCATGGCGCGACAAAAAATACTGCTGAGAGCAGGGCAGATGAGTGCCGAAACATACTAACAGAGTAAGTTAGATGAGAGAAAGAGAGGGTTAAAGCAGCAAAGAGGGAAATGGCAGAGAGGCGAACAACGCAAAGAGACAGAGAGAAAGCAGGAGAAAGATGGCATTATGATATAGAACAGATTGTGCTGATTCTACTCCTCTCTCCACCCGTCTTCCATCAGTGGCCCCATTCCTCAGCCAGACACTTTCTTAAGCTAAACTAAATGAGCTAATTAATCTGGGCTAATGGTGGGTGACAGCAAATATGCTAGCACAATTATCACCCTATTAAAGATTCATATTCCAACCCATAATTGAAAATGAAAAGGTGGGGTGAAGGGAGGATCGGTGGGAGTAGGTCCAACAGAGTGGAAGATGAGAGTCATTTTTCTCAGGTAGCAGGAGGCAGGTGCCCCCGGCCCCCGCACACACTCATCCAGCAACTCACAACCCCAAGCACTGCACGCACGACTAGTCGCACTACTTACAGGTTGTTACTTCTGCAGTTCATGGTTCTGTATGATTTTATGTTAAATTATTGGATTTAACTTGTTGCCAATGAATAGTTTTAACATCTTAAATTGGTCTTTCATTGGTCTTTCACTGTCAAATAAAGCCTATTGTCTCTTCATGTTAATGGTGTGGTCAGATGTGGGCAATTGTGGATAAAATAATTATATTCAACGTATCTAAGTGTAAAACTAAATATAAAACAAGACTGTGCTTTTGCTCGCATACTCCTTCCTCCTCCTTTACTTCCTCCAATACACACTGCTGTGTAGTCTCATCAGCACGCAATGCAAATGTGGCTGTCAGTTTTGATTTTTTAGATGAGACCGCCTTGGTCATAAATCTGTAACTATTCCTGAAATCAGGTGCAATCAGCAGGGAGAGTCCCACAAAGGATTTGTAAAATGAGTGTATGAGTGTGCGTGCTTGTGTATGTGTGTGTCTTGAGAAGTAATTCTGGAGGTAAATGGATACGCAGTCCTAAAGGGCACTGTGCTTCAGAAAAAAGAATAATACAAACCTGGTCACTGCATTCTGTTACTAAAAGTGAAAGCTCATATTTCTGTGCTGCATGAGATTCATGCTCCCTATTAAAATCATTCTATAATTTTTTAAATACACCAGGGTCAATGAGAAAATCAGTATAGTTCTGGTTATTATAATTGGAAAGACATTGTAATGTAAAATGTACTACAGATTCTGTGAAATATTCTGCAACCCCCCCCCTTTTTATTTTGTGTTGATGTGTTTGTCTTGTTTGACTGTATTGTCTTGTTTGTATTCTGGAAAATAAAAAAAATATATATTTAAAAGAAAAGAAATGGAAACGCATGATGTTTAGGATGGATCAGTGCAATGTGAGTGTACCTCCAAGGCCAATCCAGATCAAGTTCAGCCAAACGCTGAACAAAAGTGACAAATAAGAGAGATCTAAATCCAGACTTTAAAAAAAAAAAATCTATCAACTTGACTAATCGTTAATAAAGAAAAAGAAATTACAGTATGCACTGCCTGAAGGACTAGTTATTAGCCTTAAACGACAGCAACCTTATCTTCAATATGGTCCATTGCCTGATTCCCCCAGGTATTATTTTAAGATTTGTAATACGGCCATCAAAAATATTCACAGGTATATAAGCTGCTTTGTTGAAATGAAAATGACTTTAGAAGCATTGAGTTGAGAGATGCATATACTTTTTGGTACAAAGGTATGTATTCTACTACTACTACTGTTAGTTAGGAATGTCTGAAGTAAATTTCTCCAGTATTAGTCGTAGCAAAATGGTACCTATGCACTTTGAATATTCAGGAATGACAGCAAGTTACCACTCATGAAAATATATTGTGCTATAAAAGAAATATCATCTAAATGCATCTCGTGGGTGGTCTACACCTAGCAATAAGGCGACATAGAAGACATTTAAACCATGAGCCAACACAATTGCTTAAGAATAATGGGAAATGGAACCTCAAAGATGGACATTTTCTGAACTCGCTCCAGCATTTTTCATTAAAGATCAGCCAATTTTGGCCATTAAAGCCTGCAAAACTAATTTTGACATTTGCATGCATGGAGAGTTATACGACAGGATCCTTAATAGATTTTGGAATTGATGCACATAACTGAAGCAGTGGAGTTAAAAGTGAGTCACAAGAATCACGTTGAGCGCCGACGACTATCTCCCTCCACACATGCATAAATGATACTGCGTCATCAAGTTGTGAGACAGCTTGGTTCCAGGTAAATCTGAGTGGACACCAAGGGAGGCAGGGAAAGGAGAAAGATGAGAAAGAAGATGAAAAACCTCAAATTCAATCTGGCACGGTGAGAGGGACTGAGGGGAAATAAGGTGGTTTTGATTTGTCTCTCATCCCTCGCTTGCGCTGTGACGGAGCGATAGAGTATCGCCACCACCAGCAGCGGGCAACTGGCGGGAGGAATTGGGGTGGGGTGGGGGAAGGCGGGATGGAGCGAGGGATGGAAAGGTAAAGGTGAGGGAAGAATAGAGGATGAGAGAGATAGAAAATGCAATCTTATTCCAAGTAAAAGAGAATCATTATCTCCCCTAAAACAGAAGGCGATGGAAAGGTCTGCCGTTGGCAGGCCGTGAGGTTCAAACTGTCTAAAACAAACTGCCCATGAAGGCTAGTGTAGGACGCAAGATTCTCAAATCTCAAAATCATTTCAGACCAACTGCAGACCTTATAGAAAAAAATTTTATGGATGAAGGGCTAATCCCTTAATAATTCAAAAAATCTATATAATTAAACGTAAAATCTATATTGCTCCCTCCGCAACCGGCTTGTTACAAGTTCTAAGCAAAAACCTGGAAGGTAACCTGTCATGCGAATGGAGCACAAAGCAAAAAAATACAGTTGAAAGGTCCACTTGTGCAAAGACTGACTAGCCTGGCTCCGGTCTCCTACGTACTTCCGCTCAATTTTCATTTCCCTTCAGAACACCGGCTAGGTTTGCGGTATATTCTTGGGTTTTCTCCGGCCAAATCTTTGGCGGTCCAATCAGCGAACAGAGGGAGTGGCTGAGAAACGATGACGCTGAGGACGTGCTAGTTTGACTCGTAGTTCCGCGAGCGAAGCCATTCGGTCCATTGTGGCAACGCTGCCAAATATCCAGAAGTTAAAGCCCGAAGCGAGAACAATCTTTGCTGAGTTTTGTTGGTGGCCATGATGTCGTGGCCCTCCTCCCCACGGGGTTCGGGAAAAGTTTGATTTTCCAGCTCGCTCCGTTAGTGCTGAAGGAGTTGGCTAAGGCGAACGCTAGCGGTGCTAAGCCGATGTCACGACCAAACGTTAGCGGTTGGTTATGGCAGATCCAGAGTGGCTCTGGGCAGATCCAATAGTTTTAAACTTCAACAGAGTACTCGCCTTCAAGGAAGTTAACGCTTGTCAATGGAGGGTGGCCAGACTCTGTGTACAAATGAAATGGACCAGAGTCTGGTAGGACCAGGCTAAAGACTGACCATTAGAACTGTAGCTATTGCGGAGTTCCCACAGAACGCAATCTCTCAGTGCGTTTACATGCAGAGCAGTAACCGGGGTATGGTCTTAGGGAGGGGGAGGGGACGGGATGAGGAGGAAGGAGGGGCGAGCTAGACTTCGTTTTGTTTGACAATACTTCGAATGTCAACAAGAAGTGACATCACCCAACGTCGCTGAGAGCACCTTTAAGTGAATAACCGGGTTATGCCAGTTCTCCCCTTTATACATGAGCAGGGAAGAATAGGAAGAATGACTGGAGTAACTCTACAGTTGGTCGGCGCTCTGCCAACACACAACTGGCTTTTTCTTCCGGTTGACCTATGTCAAAATTACATTGGCCGGCGGCCACTAAATTAGTCAAATTTAACAACTTAATGTTTCATTCACACACTGTTGTCACAGACAAGGAAAGCACAGTGCTCTCGCCAGACAACTTGTCCAGCTCATTATATCTGTAATAAGTAAGATGGACAATCGGTTTGTCCGCTGCTGCCTCTGCTGGGACATAAAACAGATGGACCGCGGGCTCTTTGCTGCCGATGCCCCGCTGATTCGAGCATCGCCGTTTTGTTGTGTGGTATCATAGCAACGACTACGGCTCACGGCACTGACGGGTTATTTCCAGTTCAAAAACCACTCCAGTGGAGTGGGGAGGGGCAGTTGAAGCATGCGCAGACGCTTAACCCGATCATGGCCCGGTTAAGGTGTATACATGAAGGAATACCCTGGTTCCTGAAGGAGTTCTCGTCGAACCCGTGGCCGCTATGTCGATGAGTAAACCTCTATATATGGGCGCGCGCTCCACCAGGCGACCTACCTAAATGCCCACAACATGAAGATCATAAGCAACTTAAGCAACCTAACCTTCAAATGACATGTTATATGCCTCGCTCACTGTCATGATATAGTTATTTGGGATGCTCACTGTGCTTTACTCATACAGTAAGGCCTCCTTTTTCTAGTCTCTGAAGCACATTTACCTGACCTTTCACTGCAAATGGTAAGAGACAGCTCTTAAAAAGCTTGGGACATGGATCTGCCTTGACAAGGAGGGTAGCTTTCACAGAGTGCATACCTTAACTCTGAATAACACTGAGTGCCTCTTTTTAGTCTATTGTATTGCTTTCAGATTCTAGGTTTCTACATTCATCCACTCCAGACTGGTGCATCACCTCCTGATAATGGCACTGGTAGTTTAGTGTTCTGGCTTTCATAACACTGAATACCTTTAAACAGTCCTTTTTTGTAGCCTAAGATGTGGTCTTCTAACATGTTGTGTGTCACAGTTTTTTCCAATATGATTATTTTCTCTTTATCTATCTCAGTGTCTACTAACTTATCATCCTCAGTGACCGTGTTGGTGCAGTATTTCACTCTGTGTACTCTGAATATCCCCAACTCGTCCTTAGTTGTTGCATTGTCTGAGTCTATATCACATGTATCCTTAGCCTAGAAATCTAGACGCACCCTAGGCAGCAAATTTTATTTGCAGCCAGGGAGGTCTAGGCACTCTTCGTTGACTTGCGAGCTGGCAAAACCAAACTCTGGTCAGGCCAATCACATTGTGTATAGAGTTGGTGGGCGGGCATATGGCTGCTGCTGCTGGGAACAGCGGTCTTCTGGAAGACTTGGAGTTAAGCTTTTCTTTGAGTAAAGAACAAAGAACGGCACTGAAGTCATTCTTAAAAAAGGAAGATGTGTTCGGAGTTTTGCCGACCGGATACGGCAAAAGCTCAATCTATCAACTAGCTTCGCTTCCTTCTTCGTAGCTCTGTCTGGTTGTAGCGCTATCCTATTGCATGCAGACAACCGTTTATCCCGCCGTTGAGACCCACCAGAGCAGCCCAACATCTCGTTGGGTCTGGCTTGTCGCTATGTATCTACTAATGACGTTGGACGAATGTGAGTGCGCGTTCCACGGGTATTGATATCAGCATGGCTCAAAACTCCACCAGGGTCTTGTTTTTAGCTAAAGTGGTTGAAGAAAAAAAAAAGTTTCCCTTAGCAGCGCAGCTACCACTTATGTTTGCCCATTTCCTTTGCTGAAGAGACGAGTTTCAGGTTTAAACTCGTCTATACTTCCGAAAAATGGCATCCCATTCTCACCAATATTATTTCTGTGCAATTGTGAAAAATCCAGCATATATGTTATGTCAACTTCCTATATACATGCGAACAATAGCTTAGGCAACTCTGTAGTGCAAACATTTAAAAAAAAAAAAAAGACAATGTATTTCAGATATAGCAGGCAATACTACCAAAAGGGACACAAGTCAACACATTTGTAATTTGTATCAGTGATAACATGGCAATTTTCACTCTGATTGAATGATGGCGTCTAATTGGTCCCTTGACAAGATGATAGCCTGTGATTGGCTGTAAACTCAAGTTTCTAGTGTCATCTGACGTAAAAGGTTTGCTCTTTGGACGTAAAAGGTTTGCTCTTTGGTGTGATTATACAGACACTGGGGAAGGCTCCTGGGCTTTGAAAACACTTACCTTTACTTTCACATTTCACTCAAGCTATGCAGGGTCCACTGCCTTTGAAAACAAACCTGTTTTAACATGTTACGGCCACAACCAAAGAATTTGGCTCAACCTTGTGACAAGCAACATATTAGAAAAGACACCATGGTTTGTTTTTTTTAAGATTATTTTTTGGGGGCATTTTCGACCTTTATTTCAACAGGACAGCTGAAGACGTGAAAGGGGAGAGAGAGGGGGAATGACATGCAGCAAAGGGCCGCAGGTCGGAGTCGAACCCGGGCCCGCTGCGTCAAGGAGTACACCTCTATATATGGGTACCTGCTCTACCAAATGAGCTATCCAGGAAGTTTGGTTTTTAAATAAAAAATGTTATTACCAAACAAACACCATATGTTGACCTAAACTAAGAGAGTCTGGAGGACTGGAAGGAGCCTGGGCCAACCCAGAAAGGGCCATAGGACTAGGCCTGCACGTCATGAGGAAAATATGCGATAACGTTGTTAAATATGGTGATAACGATATTACAGTATATTAAAGTGTCCTCAGTTCTGCATTTCTACTACTTTTGGTATTCTGCTAAAATACAACACATTGCTTGTTGAATTTAAAACAAATGAAAGGAAAGCAATGCCAACATTCTTTTCTTGAACAAATTGAACATTCCTTTGAATTTAAAAGGCACCACCAAAAAAGAATGACAGTTACATAATAAAGTGCAGTTTTCTGAATGTCTTTTGCGATTTGTCGCAGCCTTTCGCGATATGTATATTGCGCCAGTTGGTATTGCGATGACTATAAAAAAAACGATATACTGTGCAACCCTATGCAGGACCCGGAATAATATCAACACACTGTATAAACTATCTAAGAAATAAAGCTGTGAAAACCCGACTACCAGACCTCCATCCTCAGAAGAAATAAACGCAACAGAAGGAGCAACAAAAAAACTACACTAAATGGTAAGAAGGCTGCTTTAGTCTGAGAGTGATCCTTAAGTATAGGATATTATACTCAACTCTATATGAAAATAAACCACTTGCATTTAAATCTTTGGATGGAATTACTTGTGTTATACTTATTAATTCAGCACTGCCTCCCATCATTTTGCAGTCTGCAGGGAGCGTCAGTGACACCACCTAACGTTTGGGCCCAGCGAGGGAATCTACCACTGTCACCCAGACTACATTAACAGCATTTTATAAAAGACAACAGCCTCCTCCTTCAAACTTTCAGAAGCCTGATATGCTGCTGTGTTGACAGGACGGAGACAGGCTCTAAAAACAGCTCCCGCTTAGCTCCTGTCAAAAACAGGCATAGAGGAAAAAAGCAAAGCATGCATCGTTGCACAAATACAGCCATGTACATACTTATCTCTGTGATCTTAATGTTCCTCTCCATGCTGCTGAAGGAAACCAAAACCCAAACTCCCTCATTCCCGGGAATTGTATTGTTGCCTGGAGTCATTTTTTGACCTTAATGATTTTCTGACTACTTCTCGGTCAAATGCCTTCTATATTTTCACACACATTGAATCTGATTTTGATTCGGATTGAAAAAAAAAAAAAAAAAAAACCTTTTCATAATTCACTCATTTAAGCTTTGTCAACTAACTCAGCAAAGTCAAACAAACTGAAAAGCACGGGAACAGGTTGGCATATTCAGCATAGCTAACCTTTGTTGCAATACCACATTTTAATAATACATCATTTTCAAAATACGGTAGTTGGGGACAGAAGCCTTGTGAATGAATAAAAAAATAAATAATCAAAGCTAAATCTGATTTGGCATTTACCTTTCATAGTAGTGTCGATTTAACGTAATTGAATCGACACTACTATGAAAGGTAAATGCCTTTTCAAAATGCTCAATCATTTCACCAATTTATTTATTTAATTTGTCTTTAACTGTATTGTCATTTTCTGCAAATTTGAAATCCCTTAACTGCAAAGTGTCCTTGAACAGAGCCAGTAACCCCAACCCCCAACCTTTTCTTTTAGGATTTATTTTATCCAATTATTTATTTATTTAATCGGGAAGACAGGCAATGTGTGAAGCGAGAGAGGGGGGATGACGTAGAATTTGCGTCATCAAGCATCGATGAATACTTTGACATTTATCCCACTGGTCCCACTTTACTTTATGTCCCCCTACTTAGCTTTTATACGCGCTATATAGACAGGTTATAAATGGTTTATAACAAACTAATAATTTAAGAACTAATTTATTAAAGTTTTTGAAATATGTATCAAAGCCTATTTGAACTAAAATTTACCAAAGATATCTTTTATTTTTTTGGAGTGTACCGTTTTATGTTAGAACCCTTAGAATAAAAACTAAGCTTATGCAAAAGCTGTATTGAGATCATTAAAAAGTGAAAATGCTCCACTTAAAGGCGCAAAGTGCCAGTCGTTATCACATCCACAGCATCAAGTCCTTGGTCATTTGCTGCAGATGACTTGCCCAGGCAACAGTCTGCTTAACTGACCGCTTGGTCTGCTGGCTGGCTCTCTGGGCTGGTACTGGGGTTTGCAGTAGAACGCCGGGACTCGCTGGGTAATGGACCAGTACAGAGGCTCAGCTGGGGGTTAAGATGGAAAAAATGGGCACTGCCCTCACACACAGACTATTCCTTAAGCCCCTCACGGCACAGCTAATTCAGAGGTGCACTGCTCGGATTTAGCCTTGGGAGCGTGTGATTTATCTTACAGAAAGTGTCCTACAATGAAAATACAAAACCCCAACACAACTCGTATGTCACTTGCAATTAATTGGAAGAAGGGCTGCAACTAACGCTGATTTTGATTGCCAGCTAATCTTTTGATTATTTTCTATATTAATCTTATACTTGTAGAGATAAATGCCATCATAATTTCTCAGAGCCCAAGGTGATGGCTTCAAATGACCTGTTTTGTCTGACTAACAATCTAAAACCCAAAGTTCTGTAACTCACTATCATATATGACAGAAAACCGCAAATCTGCACATTTGAGAAACTGGAATCAGAGAATGTTTTGCTCTAAAAAAATAAAAAAATAACGAGGATTACTCGATCAAAATACTACAATTTAAACTCTGATTGAGAATCACAGAATGGATGTTTACATAAAGGCTGTGAAGTTTAGTAAGGCTGAATGCCTACATTTCAGATGTAATGCATCTAGATTTAAAAAAAAAAAAAAGAATAAAATTTGTCAAAACTGAGAAAAAAAAGAATTGCACAGATGTAGAGGTGTGGAAAGAGGAGAGAATCAGTCTTTTATTGTGTTCCAGACTTTAATATCTGACAGTGGGTCGTTTATCATCATGGAGTGCTGATGGTGAGAGAAGGGAAAAGGTGGAGAAAGCAGAGGCACAGGGTATCAATATGAATTTTTTATTTGATGGGTTTCATAGGAGATTGCATTTCAGAAGGCTGGCAGAGTCAAGGTTCATGGAAGAGAGAGAGCGAGAGAGCGAGAGGCCAAGTCTTAAAGGCCAGGCGAGAAATAATGGTGTCCCTGCATGAGGAACACACGCTTACACTTTTGTTTGCAACATACTATACCCTACTCCCTGCTATGTGTGCATCAAAAGCTCTAAATCAAATATTATCATTCTGCTTGAAGCTGAAAACCCCCTGATGCATTTTCTTTAAACACACACACACACACACACACACACACACACACACACACACACACACACCTTTTACTATCATACTTATATATCGCTCTCTAACACACACACACACACACACACACATCTTTTTACTATCATACTTATATATCGCTCTCTAACACACACACACACACACACACACACACACATATACATACAGTACAGTAGTCTTTGTTACTTGTCTTTTTTCTTTTTTTCTCCTTCCCCGCAAGACACACACACACACACACACACACACACACAAACAAACTTCTACGGCTGGCTTCAGGTGTGGTCATAAATCATCAGTGAGTGATTCCCCCAGCGCCAGCAGAGCCAGAGCCAAGGGGCTGGAGGGGGGTTGGAGGGTGGAGAGCAGGGCTGGTGGGCCAGAGAGGAGGCTGCAGCTAAATGGCTGCCCTCACTTCCTGTGTCCATCAAGGCCAGAACGAGCGACTGCTCAGCCTCTGGGCGCGACACATCGCAGACGGCCGACCTCAGTGGCACAGACACACACAACGGTGTGAATAAACCCTTCATGATGGACACATACAGACACACAGACAGACACACAGACAGACAGACAGACAGACACACACACACACACACACACACGAGCAGACACAGAGGTAGCCAGAAAAAAAGAAGATACTTGCTATGACATCTCCTGACTTAACTTCCCACATACAATGTATACATTTTTTAAGAGAGCACTTTATCTGCTTCCCAACCCACCAATCCCATGCACAGAGAGTCTGTCAGCTATTCTTTTCATCAGCCACTCTATTTAAAATGAGAAACGCAGTACGACAGACTGTGTTATGAGGTGGAAAATGAGGTAAGGACCAACAACTTCCACCTCCAAGGAAACCAGATCAAACATCTGCCTGTAATGGCTTTATATGGTCTGGTTTAAGCTGTGCAGTTGCAACTGGTGTGGAGTTCGACACATAGTAAAGTGAATGTCAGAAAGATTAGATAACTGTGTTGTTGTCTGGCATAAGACTATCGCTGGAACATATTTGAAAGTTAGCTGAGTAAATAAAATATCTTCTCTAAACCTATTATGGTATTTAAATCCAAGTGAAAAACAACTTTTTTTTTGGACTCAGGCCTGAAACCTGACATTCCCATCCCTGGTTCTGATATAAGGGTCATATTTTTGCATTAGAGGTAGCAACGGGTATCTAACCAAACTGGTTTATTTATCAGAGGACATACTTTGTATTCTTGGTTGTGTGAAGATATTGATTTACTGAGCTGAGTTCACTGTTTGATTTATTTGTGTATTGACTGAAGAATTCCTGTGTCCATTGTTCATCTGGCCCAAAGTGTTCGATATAAAAGTGAACAAAAACAAGACAAAACATACATTAAACTGATTATTAGCTTTCAGATTTCTTAGAATTAGTGCTGTCAGTTAAACGCGTTATTAATGTTTTAATCGTTTGACAGCATTATTAATAATACATTGGCATTTTTTTAGTAGACGATTATCTGGTAGTAAACAGTAACCTGGTTTCAGACTTCTGAATCTGTTGCCGTGCCCACTGATGGCTGTTTGCCTGACAAACAATTGACCAACTGGAGCTTTATAGGCAGGATTAAAGCAGAACTCCACCGATTTACACATAGTAAGTATGTTTGTACATCTCTGGAAGTACTACTACTTACTTACTACTACTGTACTATGTAAAGAAACAGTTGTATAAAGTCTTTGTGGCTCCAGAGAGAGCTGCATGATATCGGACCTTTTTTCTCAAGTGATGTCACTTGGGATAATACTAAAGTCTAAAAATGAAATAAAAGTCTGAAAATGAAAGAAAATCGGGAGTGTGAAGTCAGGAAGAAGTGAATTAACCAAAACCTCTGTAGCCTGCATTACTCACATGAATGTCCAACCAAAACTGTAAGAGGTCAGGTTGCATTATGGGCAATGTAGGTGTGAGGTTTTGACAAAGAAGAAGAATGCATGGAATAAAAAAGATGATATCTCTGCTGCAAAGATTTTGATCCTGTTCTTTTAAACTGTCCATTGTAAGTCCGATAATGTTATAGGAGCGCAACGCTAAATAGCGGAGTACTTTCTATATAGCTAGGCGGTGGCCGGGGCTTATGCCTCGACGCAGAGGTCCAGGGTTGGAGTCTGACCGGTGACAATTTCCTGCATGTCTTCCCCCTCTCTCTTCCCTTTCTCACATAGCTGTCCTATTAATTAAAGGCGGAAAAGCCCAAAAAATAATCTTTATAAAGCTATGCAATAGGCTGCATCCATTAAAAACAGTTACAGAAAAATTTGCCAAAAATGATGAGCATACATATATAAGATTGACACAGCTGTACAGGTTGTTTTAAGTCGACTCACAGAAATATCAACTCTTAAATCAATATATTTCTTGGATCGTCGTGAAATATTTTAAAGATAACTGCAAGGACTATCGCCATCGGCTGGGTGGATCCATCGCTCGCTACTGATACAAATTACAAAACAAAATAATCAGATAACATTAAGGTGATGTCAGGTGGAATGCATGAAGTGAAAAAAACAATCACCAGACTGATTTGAAAAACCACTAGAGCTTTCTGAAGAGTGATAAGATGAATGACAATGTCTGCAGGATCTCTCACTCAGAAATAACAAATGGCGGAAATCGTTGATTAACCGATCACAGTTGAGTATTCAACAAAATTGGGCGATGAACAAACACCGACAAACAAACAAACAAACAAACAAAGCCGGTACAAAGTGTCTTTCATAAATTAGTCAATGACTACTTCTCATTGCCAGAGGAAAAACAACTCGTTTGCCAGGAGGAATAGTTGTGGTCGGAGTAAAGAGAGGAGAAACGGATCGAACAAGACTGAGAGTCCAAAATGAGGAATCGAAGATGAGGGGGAGGAGGAGATGAAAGGAACAAAGAGGGGGAAAGGAAAGGGAAAGGAACTGGACAGAGACAAATGGCCATGGGAAATGGCCGGTGCAGCAGAGCCCGCCTATGAGACAGCCCTCTCAGCAGCCCTAACACAGACTGATAGGCCCACCGGGCTGTGCTACCACTCCAATCCATTCCGGTCCTGTCTGATTCTTCCTTTATTTATAAAAAAAATCACATATCAAGCCTACCTAACTCACAAGAAGGTAGTATTAAGCCATGTGTTGTCACCGTTAGCAGGAACGCTGCAGCCCTATTTGTTATTAATGTGAATAGTTCCATTACCGGGGGACAGGAACTTTTTTTTCGCCGTGTGATCTCGTCTGGTGAGTCTGTATAGTGATACAGAACCATGAGGACTTCTTGCTTTCACTGGCAAACAACAAATCAGCAAACAGGCTTTCAGTTTTCCTTTCTGTTGCGTGCCGTTCTGTGGTTTCAACAGAAAGACAAGCACAAAAAAAAAAAAAAACACCGCTACGTCCTCCTCTATTTACTCCTTTGGCTCATCTTTCCACTCTTATGACTCCACTCACGATTTTGATTTATTCGGATACATTTCAGGCCATACTTTTATCCTACCCAGATGCTGTTTGTATTGGCTGGAAGAGATTAGATCTGTATACAAAGTGCTAAAACAATTACATTTGGACTTTCCCCCCTCTACTTCTTAAAAGCATGCATTTGATAATCCTGTGTGTGCCAACATGGTCCAGACAATTTTAGATGTTAACCAGCTACTGTCATGCACAACATTAAAGACGAAGAATGAATAGATGGGCGAATGCCGCCGATGCAGCCATGAGACTTACAAGTTGAGGATGAGGGAGTGGAATAGGAAATAAAGACAGAGAGGGATACAAGGAGGAATACGGGGATCATTGTTAACTGTCCACGTATGCGGTTAGGTAAGTGAGTGCTACTATCGTCATCCCACAATCCCATTACTTTCCCCAATAAAGCTTTTGGCAGTCCAGTGATTACCTTCGAGAAGGCGACGGAGAGGAAGAATCTTAACAGAAATGGGATCAGGGGTTTTCTATGAAGTCAGAATCTTCCTTGTTTCGCCCTCCCTCTCGGGTGCTTCCTCAGGCGATGTCTCCAGGCATTGACCAGGTAATGCACCGTAATAGAGTACACGTGTGGGTGCCGCTGGCCTAATAGAGAGGGGTCGTGGCAGCGAGGGAGTGCCTGTCGTGCTGCCTGATTGAAACTGATGGGCCAAGGTAAGGGTGCCATGGAGTAGGGCCACCCAACATGGCCCTGCCTGTCACACACACATACACACTTACTTCAGTCCATTATTCAATTTGGCCCTTCTAATGACCAGTGAATTACGCTGCCAGAAGCGATTTTCCGTGTGAGCCCTACTGCTGGATGTACATGCTTTTCTCCACTCTGCATATTAAGGGGCAGCCATTTTGACACTGACATCCTATCAGTGACTTTAGCTGGAGGAGGAACGCATCTGAGACAATGAACACTTGTTAAAAAAAAAAACAGGTACATGTAGCAAGATTTAGAGGTATAGTGTATCATCTGAGATTGACGCTAGAGCAAACACTCTACATGAATCCCCCTTGCTTCTTAGATAAGAATCCAACATCCATGTAAAAGACGCGTGAAGCTGTGTGGTACAACTGACAGGACATAAATATGCCTAACATTATGGCTTTCATCATAAACCCGCATTGCCCTTACAATGAATGGCACATAAAACACTGGCCCTTGGCAAAAACTAATGGCCACCACTGTTTCAGGTCATTGATGAAGAAAATCTAGACGCCTGCTTGGTATTTATGTTTGCTATAGACAGTGAAAAACATGAGCTTAGTGTCTCAGATGGAGCACACAAGTCCTTAATCAATTGTTTCTAAAAAGCAGTGTCTTGTTAATGACTTAATAACCATATAGCAACAAACACCTCCATACTCAGGTACGTGATTGGGGAAGCACATGCGCAAACACACACACACACACACACACACACACACACACACACACACACACACACACACACACACACACACACACACACACACACACACACACACACACACACACACACACACACACACACACAGGCTAGAGGCACAGGAGTGCAGAGAGAGAACAGCAAAAGATCCATTTCTGTCAGCCTTATCGATTTTTCTTCCAAATTTCACGCAGAGTTTGGGTTCCATCTGGGGTTCTGTATCGATGCACCTGTATCTCTGTCTCTTGCATTAGTTTTGTTCATTTGAATCGGTTAATCTTTACACCCCTACCCGCCACTGTATCATATAATGTAAATTTTCATTGAAATGTTACATTGATTTAAAAAAAAGAAAGAAAATCGCACCAATTTCCGTACAAGTAGGGAATAAAATGAACTTGTTATCAGTTGTGAGGCCGGCAGCACAAAGCATGAGTCACTGACTGGATCCACGTTATGTCCTGTAGAGACAAAGGACGCACGGCATTTCAAGACACCTGGAAGTTAGGCCTGAGTCTGGTCAGCAATACATTGGCAATCAGAGTCCTGCTAATGCCAAGAGACATAAAGAAAGACTGGCACCTACACCAATCTGCTGTGAACACCTAAGCACAACAAAAATGATACTTTTTCTGGCTCAGCTTTCTTGCATACTGTGCTCAATCTTGCATCATATCTCACAGCAACAAAGCTACAGTGCATCTGTACAACGTAACGGTCTGACTCATGATGAAGACAATATGGACAGAGAAACATTTCAGGATGGCTGTTGAATCTAAAGAAAGGCAAAATAAACAGACCAGACGGCTGACCCTCGGCAGAAAAGGCAGTTGGACTGATCAGTGTCCCCAAGTTGGTCCAAAAAGTGCCTCGGAACACACCGAAGCGACGAGACGTAATACATCTCCATAACAGCAGGCGGCGCTAATCTGTATTGTCGCCCCAAAAAATGAAAACAGGTGAGCAGATGATTGGACGAACGCGTCACGTGGGTCTGGTTTCTCCGGAAATTCAAAGCCAGATTGTCATTAGGGGTGGGGGAAAAAATCGATACAGCATAGTATCGCGATATTTTTCGTGGCAATACTGTATCGATACACAGACGCCAAGTATCGATCTTTTATGATATATGTGTTGGTCAGTCTGTCTGCTTGACACAATCCCATTTTGCAGCAATACAATTGAAGTGAGATGAACAAACAGAAAAAATTTATCTTTTTAGGTAAAACAGATGTTGACAAAGTTTTCTTTTGGGGACATCATTTGAAACTGGGAAAAATTTGAAGTTGGAAAAAAGGTAATAAATTGCAATATATCGCAGAATATTGCAATATGTTTAAAATCGCAATAATATTGTATCGTGACATAAGTATCGTGATGATATCGTATCGTGAGGCCTCTGGTGATTCCCACCCCTAACTGTCATGGCGGCTCGTTCCAAATACGATCTCATATAGTACTAAAATACTTCACCGAAACGTGTTTCTGAAGACATTTTAAGCGAGAAATAGGCCGTGCAGTTGCTGAATCTGTCTTCATTTCAAATGAGACATTTCAAAAGGTCAGTTTAAAAGATTTTGGTCAGATTTTGAGAGACTCTAGTCACGCTCATTTCGCTCCCTGTTTCCGGGTTAGCACTCTACCAATCAGATGGCTCATTTGAGTCCGACTGCCAGCAGCGCCCGCCCCGTCAAATCGGCCAAAATGAAGGCCGACAGCACGGAACACACCGAACAGACTCGAGTCACTGACCTCGCCAGACGTTAGATCATCGGCTTAAAACGTCTATGCTCAGCACACAAGTGTTTTTGCTCCTTCCTCCTTCCTGTAGATTCCCTGCTGATTCCCAACTGCTGACGCCTGCCTCACTTTTGCATTTAGCCCGAGAACAATACTGTAGTAAGATTAGAATTATTTGATTGTCAGCTCAGTGCAAATTGTGCCATGAGAATGAAACAACAAAAAACATCAAAAAAAAGTCCTATCATATGGACTTATTGTAAACCAAGGATTGTACTGATGGGCTGGTCAGTGCAGTTCCACGTCATGCTCACCCCACCAAGAAAGTGAAAAACTGTCCCCTCATTCTTTATAGATTCCTTAGGTCCAGTTATCAGGTTTAATAATAATAAAACTCCTCTACTTTTGCTTTCTTCCATCTTTTTCAAGGTTGTTGGGTGGCTGCCTCTCGTCTTTTCACTAGGAGCTGTAAAATCTATTTGACAGCTCTGATTTATGACACAGCATAGGCACTGAGCGCCTGTGGGGAAAAGAGAGTATGTTTGAGTGTGTTTGGAAGTGTGTGAATGTGTGTGGGTGTGTGAGCATGCCCGGCTCAGAGGACCACCACTGCTGCGCTCAATGTTCAAGCGCCCTACAGCGCACACAGGTAGGGAACTTCCGAACACTTGCATGTGCACACAAATACTTAAGACACGTGTGATTACATGCAGTGATGGAAGAAGTATTCAGATCCTGTACTTAAGTAAAAGTACCAATACCACACTGTAAAAACAAAAAACAAACTCTGTTACAAGTAAAAGTCCTGCATTGAAAATATTGTAAAAGTATGTAAGTATCGTCAGAAAAGTAATATATGTAAAAGTACTCAATGCAGAAAAATCCTCACATTTTAGAAACTGGAAACGTTCAAAACAGCCAAAACATGTGTTTTGGAGGGGTGGGAAAAATAATTGATTCTTAGATGCATCACGATTCTCTCTAGAACGATTCAATGCTTGATTCAGATGGATGGGAATATGGACAACAACTTAAGAGTTTAGGCAAGAGTGCAGAAAAAAACCACACAAAAATGGCCAATTTTAATTTTAATCTAAGAAAAGCTACTGTATGCTAACTTGGAAGCCAAAACAGCCTAAAAATATACATTTTTATATTAAGTTTTCTGATTCAGCTAACTCTGACAATGTCCTAAAAATTATGTATTTCTTCCTTTTTTTTAAAAATTTTTTTACAAAAAGGGCTAAACAGTGTTGTTGTGTTGTTTGAGAATATCCACAAGAGCCTTGGGAACTCTTAGGTGTGCATGCATGGGGGCTTTTTATCAATGCAGCAGCTTACTTTTGGAATTTGAAAGCTGTTTATTTGTCTGTTCTTTTCCTCTGCCTTCCTCCAGTCCATCTAACCCACACCCACACCCCCACACCCACACCCACACACACACACACACACCCACACACACACACACACACACACAATCCTCTCCTCTGTCCTCTTCGCCTGGATGCCCAGGGTGCTCACAGCTGACACCGTTTGTCACATTCAAGGCCGGGTTAGACGCACCGGGATCCCGCTCTGCAAGGCGAGGGTGTGCGGATGTGTTTGTGTGTGTAATATATATGGGGGCGGGGGGAGAAAAAAAAAAAAAAAGAAATGCTGCGCAAGCACATGAACGCATCCATGTAGATTGGTGTGCGCCTGCACCTGTGAAACTGTCATCTAGGAGTTGAATTTCACACTTTGTGCCTTGGACAGCAGGGGGAGGACATGACAGGGTGGGGGTACTTCTGCCTGATGAAAAAAGGTTGTGGCAGCTGACAGAAGAGAGAGAGAGAAAGCGTTCATACACCCTAAGAGGACGAATGTCAAGAAGTGGGAGGGGAGAGGATGGGGGGAGGACAGACATGCAGTCCAAGACAGAGCAACACTATATTACAAAAAAGCAACACGAACTGTGATGGAGCTCTTTCTGTGCCGATATTCTAAAGTTGGAAATTAATCTTGCCTCTGTATTGCTGGCAAGGGTTTCATATTTGGTTGGGAGAATCAAATATTCATCACTGTGTCCTGTTCCATTACTGCGAAGGAAATTCCTCTCCACGTACCACATGGAAGCAGTGGAATAACCAGCGCAAATGGCAAAACATTTCGATATCGATTTGGATCAACAGCGACTATGAATACATATGGAGTTTATCTCTGCGGCGATGAAGGGAGCCGACATAAATCCCCTGCATACATCTCCAGGGCCATGAAGTGTGTCTCCGCCAGCTAACACACACACACCTCGGCGGTTAGCGCATTCTCGCTCTGTCAGCCTGCTACAGTCGTTAGCAGCATGCTAATCAAGGCTAATTACACTGAGACAGGCAGACACAACTCATTTCTTATCATGACAGAGTGCCGCTGTGCCTGGAAATGTTGTGACAATAACTAAGGCACTGCTCATAATCAACAGCCTTTTTGTTGCTCGGTAAATGAATGTGAGCATGTTCTTTTTTGGCGGATTTCATTGGTTACTGTTGTCAAATGTTAATCGGTCTGTCTGAGCTTCTTCAGAGGCTGTAAATCAATTTTTTTTATGTCTACGTGCATTAGCGTAGATGATTCTACAGGGAAGGAAAGCGGCAAAATCATTTATGAAACCGTATCACGTATTGTGCTACAGATTATTCCAAATGCTAATGATGATTTCACAATCATTTTAAGTCAACCAATGTGTGCATGTATGAATAAGTGAATAATCTACGCAGGAAAGAAAAGTGGGGAAAGAACAGGAGGGCTTGGAAGAAAGGAGAAAGGAAAGAAAGATGGTGTGTGTGTGAAAGGATGTAAGGTTATCGGAGAAGAGAAAATGCGAAAGCAGAGTCTTTTTGTAGGCCAAGTCTCTTCCACTCCGATGGATTGGGAGCGTCTGGTGGTGCAGATCCCCCTCTCTGCCCCTCTCTGCAAGTTACAAAAGCTCATTTTGGAGATTTTGCTGGCACGGCAGAAAAGGCCTCTGTTCCCCATTTCCCATATTTCATATACGGCCCATTGGCAAGCATCGTCTACGAGTGTCATGGCTTGGCACATTTATGAGAGATGCATTGAAGAACTTATCACTTGGAAGATATGCTTAAGTTCAGCATTTTGAAAGTCACTGTGCACTCTATGAGAATTCACTCGTACAGCAAAGGTAAACTTTGATCCTCTACATGGTTATGCCATCAATAAATACAGGTCCTACAGTATATACAACTGAAAGTCACAGGTTACACTAAAAATAATAATAATAATAATAATAATAATGATAATAGGCAAACAATAAACTATAAAAGGATGAGATCAAATAAATAAAGATAAGTTTTTGAATGCAGTATTTGTACCCGTAACAGTTGTTTCAAACTGTAGCATTGCTTCCATTTAGAGCTGGGCAATATATCGATATTATATCGATATTGTGATATGAGACTAGATATAGTCTTACATTTTGGATATCGTAATATCGTAATATGGCATTACTGTCGTCTTTTCCTGGTTTTAAAGGCTGCATTACAGTAAAGTGATGTCATTGTCTGAACTTACCAGACTGTTGTAACTGTTCTATTAGTTGCCTTTACCCAATTAGTCATTATATCCATATTACTGATGATTATTTCTCAAACATTTCATTGTGGAAATATTTTGTGAAAGCACAAATACTCAACACTACAATATCGTTGCGGTATCGATATCGAGGTATTTGGTCAAAAATATCGTGATATTTGATTTTTTCTCCATATCGCCCAGCCCTACTTCCATTGCTTACTAAGTAAAAGGTCTTAATACTTCTTCCACCACGGTGTAATATGTTGTATGCAAAATCACAGAAAAAGCTCCATCATCCTGTGATGTGAACCTCAACTTTATTGACAGTACCATGCATGTCCCGTCAACATTAAATTGGATTCAAAAAGGTTCAAAAAAAATTTTGTAAGAAATGTACAAACTGAGCTACACTGTCAGCGCTGGGTATGGTCTTGCAACACCACCTATCTATTCTGGGATAGGGGACAAAACGCTCTGGCTTGTTTGATATTTCTTTAAACTTATTACAAGCGTCCGGAGCGGCGCTGAGCCCCGGATGCAGTGACGGCGCCCTTGCAAAATAGATCCCCGCACTGTACATCTGTTGATCAAGACTAAGGCATAGGGATGTAAATAAATAATAACACACTATTTCTGAAGATGCTCTGATTTTGCCTAATTAGACCTCTCAGTACAGTGTCTGTGTGTACAGATATTGCTTGATTGACATCTAACACAGTCTCCATTTAGCTCTGTGGCAGCTGTTAGGGCAAAATAAAAAATAAAAATGACACTTGAATCCATAGATATATTATGCTTGTATCATTCTCATTAGTCCGGTGACATCACATCATTCCCTACATAGCTCCACCCACCTTTAACCTGATCTAATTAACCAACATGATTGAAAACACCTGTGCTAGTGTGCAAATGTTGCTAAACTGGGTAAAGAATGACTGAACCCCTTTTGCATGTAAGTCGTTCCATGTTATCAGCAAAGTAGCCATGTGCTTGAGTCAAGTTATTCAGGTACTTGAGTCAAAATATTCAGGTACTTTAGTCAAAATATTCAGGTAATAACTGTAAGTCTGAATGAGAGGTAGGACAATTTGCACAAGCAGCTTAAGGGTAATGTTCTCTTTGTGTTCATGTGTGCCATTCAACAGTAGACACATGCAGACTTTCCAACTGAGCTGAATTACCATAGCATTTAATCAAACGGAGCTCTGTCAGTGGGGCTAAACTAGTATTTTAGAAGCTCATGCACATTAGGAGTTGTGTTCAGGGCTGCGGTGTGGCGTGGTAGTTTTTCCACTACACGGTACCTGCTCAACTCGCCTCGCCTCGACGCACTGTGCGTTTTCCAGGGCAGATTTTAGTACCGCCTCAGTGTGGCTGGTCCTCATAGCGGCGCCGCAGTAAACTGCCGTGACCTAACGCGACACACACACACAGAACGTCGAAGGTGTGTTGTTTTTGCCACAGCCAGAAGACACATTTTGTTTCAAATGAAGCCGGAGGTAGCAAAAAAAAAGCAGCTGGCTAAACTATTTAAAAATGGGGGGTTTGTTCAGGCCCCCCCCGTCGCTTTCACGTCACCTTTTGGTATCGCCTCAGCTCGCTTGGAACCTCGACTGGGGTGGTACTAAAAAAAAGAACCTGTTAGCAGGTACCAGCTACTTTTTTTCGTAATGGAAAACCAAAAAAGGCGAGTAGAGTCGAGGCGAGTCGAGCAGGTACCGTGTGATGGAAAAGCGCCATTTGTGGTTGATGGCACAAACTCAAACAGCTGGCCGTGGTCGACCCCCTGTATCGACATGCTGAAGTGTCCTTGTGGAAGACACTAATCCACACCTAATGGACTACCCAGTCCAGTGGCGCTGCGCTGACTGTGACCTCACTGGACAAGGAGATTTTTCTTGAGTCGATGTCACATTATTTTACCCAGGATTGTCTTAAGTAACTGCCTGACTTCATCCTCACAGCTAGCATTAGCTGCTAACTCCAACGGGCACCAAAGCAAAAGTACTAAGCAACTTATCGGGAGGTGTTCCACCGCGGGGCATTAAAGCCGACTCAGAGATCAGGTAGAGCAACGCTGGCCCAAAGTCCCGCTTAGTCATCGCTTCTGGCAGTATGGTGAAAAAGTGCCACTCTCGCTCCCACGGTGATAAGGGAGAGTTAAAAAGGCCGGAATCAGACCGGTGTAATGCTGATGGACGTAGTCGGTACCTGAGCGAGCGGGTCTCGAGTGCGAGTCGAGGGGCTAAAAACGCAGCATCAGCAGTGGTGGATTTACGTGGATGAATGGACTCGCGAGGAGCAGGAGGATGCCCGTCCAAGAGGGGGGGGAAAAAAAAAAAAAAAAAAAATTTTCTGATCTGATTCACCCAGAGAGAGAGAGAGAGAGAGAGAGAGAGAGAGAGAGAGAGAGAGAGAGAGAGAGAGAGAGAGAGAGAGAAAGAGAGAGATCCCTTTTACTCAATAGATCCATAATTCTGATGCTTGACAACAACACAAAACATGTTTAATCAAAGCAGATTGAGTAAATCTAGGGCTTCAGACTTTCTTTTTTTTTTCTTTTTTTTTTAAGAACTGCAGTTTCCATCGTCCATGATCGCCCATTCAAAAACTGATTGACATTTTCAATACACATGATAACACTGGAGTCAAATTGTTACTGTTTTCTGAACAATGGTCTACTGGTTAAGACACAGTGATGGTAATGTCCACGGTCAGACTCCATCCCCATCTCTCTCTCCCTCTCTCTTGATAGGTTTATATTTTTTTTGTTTACGTCCATATAAGAAAAATGAAATGCGTATTTTTTTAATTTATAGGCATGTTTCTTCAATTATATATGTGAATTACACATGCATTGGGTCGTCAGCTAGCAGGGGACTAAATATCTTGAATATAGGTTTCCTAATTTGTGGACTAATAATAGAAATCTAATTATATATAAAAAAAATGTAATATAAGACATTTCTCTGACAAAACAAACATTAAAGGATTGCTTATTGAAAAACCACATAAAAACCATATACTGACTTCTTTTTTTTTAAATCAGTTATTACTCGGGTCAAGTATAATGTCCTCCGTAACAATTGTCTTCTACACATTATTGACAAAAAGTTAACATAAAAACAACTTCAAATTGCAACTGAAAATTAACTGTCCATTTATAAAATATGCTACAGGTTCACAACCCACCCACCCACCCACCCACCCACACACACACACACACACACACACACACACACACACACACACACACACACACACACACACACACACACACACACACACACACACACACACACACACACACACACACACAGAAAAACATACTGTGAAGAATTAAGAGCTTTGTAACTTTAAAGCATCGACAGTGTTGAGAACAGATTTCAGAGCAGTCTGCTGCTGCTAACAACTTCAAACTTCACAAACAAGTGAAACAAATTATTTATCACAGCCTATGCACCTCTCTCTTCTCTTGCCAGTTACTAAACATTACAAAGTCTACAGAAATCCAGCTCAGCATCCCTCTCTCGGTGTGTGTGAACAGCTGCCGTCAGGGGGGTTACCTTTGCGTTCCGAGCGCTTCTTGCGCCTCCTCTTGAACCTGCGTCGGATCAGGCAGTAATAGGAGCCCAGATTCTGCGCGCCGTTGGTAAGAAGGGCCATGGCTTGGTCAGCACTTAGACTGTTATTACAAAATCAGCTAAACAGCTTTCTGACAGCGACTAGACTAACCTGGAGCAAACGCAACTTCGGCTGCTGGGCTCTCACTGTGAACACCTGGTCTACCTCTCCCTTCACTCTTGTCCAGTTTGTGCAGTCAAGCTAATGCTATTCAGAACTCCACACACCTGCAGCGTTTCTTTGTTTCTACTTTAGTCCTTCCCTTGTATCCGAACTCTCTTTCCCTCCCTCCCTCCCTTTCCCTCCTCTGTTGACTCCACGTCTGCCCTATCAGTAGTCAGAGAGGGGAGGCGATGGGGTGGAGTGTGAAAAAGAAGGAGGGGACTAGCAGAGGAGAGAGACTCGAGTTTTCATGCGGTTGTGAATTAACACGGGGAGCGGGAATTAAACTCTCCACCTGCCTAATCCCGTCTCAAAGTAACGGACGTCTCCGACGAGCAAACACAACCTCTCAAACACAGGTGGGTGCACACTGAATACAACTCCAATATCCTTGCAAGCACACACACATTTACATTTGTTCACACATACCATTGAAACCTGCTACATTTAAAAAATAAAAGTCAAGTTTTCACTTGCCTTTTTGCCCCCTTCAAGATTTTATATTTCTTGTACTTGTACTAGTATTCCATCTCTACTCAGGTACCTCCTGTAAGGATGAGAGACATCTCAGAAAGAAACACTCTGCCTACCTCTAGTGGTAATCCTTTGTAATTACATCCGTGATGGAACCACATCTTCCGAGCAGCACATTTAAAGCCACAGGGAAGTCACTAATGCTTAAGACAGTGATCATTGTGGCTGATTGATGATTCTTAAAATATAAGATGTTTTGTTAAAAATTGGTATAAAAAAAGTCTATATTAAGCCACTTTAACCAAGTGTACAAAAGTCTATGTTAAGCCATTTCCAACCGATTGTGCTATAAACAAGGCTAGAAAGGAAAAAAGGAAAAAGAAAAAAGTTAAAGAGGAAAAAGAAGATGTTCTGAGTAAGTAATGAGCAGAGCTGCTGTCTCTGTATCTGGATTAGTGGCAGTAACAGTGTGCAACAGATGTGGTGAAACCAAGTTAGTGGTAGATACAGAGGGCAAGTAAAGGTACAACAGATTCACGCTCCATTAGTGGGGATTATTTAGCCATGGTTTCCACAACAACTGGACTTTCCCGGACATACACTGGCTGAATTGTTCCAAAATGTGGCCGGTCGCAGCCATTGTTGAAGTAATGGCATGCAGGTTTTTCCACTGAGTGTGACTGGATCTATTAAATTAGCCGGAAACTGTTATTTTTTTTTCTTCTAATTCATTCATAACCTGAGTGCAACAGTGCTTCCCTGGTTAATGTAGCCAGCCGTGACACAGAACATTGATTCCCAACCAGACATAATAAACATATTACTATTATTGTTATAAAATGTGTTCCCTGAAAAATGTAAAGGCTAAAGGGCAACAAAAGTTCAGACATCAGCATACCCCAACTGACAGCTTAGTTATTTTTTCCTGCTAACTAATGCGACTTCTAGGCCTTATACAATTCACTATTTGACCAGTCAACTAGAATTTTAGACTACACACACACACACACACACACACCGGTATTCCTATTAATTGATTGATTGATTGACAGTGTTTATTTTCAATATATGAAGATTTGTGATTACTTATAATTCCTCACGGGGGAGACAGAAACTACGCACTAAAGCTTTTAAAGCTGCTGTGGGTAGAATGCAAAAACAAAAGACGGAATTTAAGGTAGAGTGAGACCTCCCTATGCCCTCTCTGTCACACGGGCATACGCAGGCACAGAACAGCCAACAGGAACACTCTCTCGCTCGCTCTGATATGACCTGTGATTGGCCAACGTCTCCCATGACGGGTTAGATTATCTACAGCCTGACAACAGAAGTCTAGTTTTCTCTCAAGACTATTTGAATTACAATATGCTAATAGCTTATTATGGATCTTTAGCCCAGCGACGCCAAAAAGTGCCTACCGCAGCTTTAACACTGATGGTAAAAGAATGAATTGAAGAGGGGAGAAGAAACAGAGACATAAAAGCTTGAGAAGAGTAAAAAGCAGAGGGGAGGATATAGAGAAAAAAAAACTTGAGTGAAAAGGTAAGATAAAGAATGAGGAAATGAAGAGTGGGAGATGAAGTTGGATTGAAGTGAGAAAAGGTAAGGTGAGGTGAGGTAGAATCTTTCCATACGAAAGCGAAGGGTTTTCTCCAACCACTGGGGTAGCTTAAGGTCAACGAGGCGGTCTTCTCCACTTCCCGACTCCACCGCAGCTTCCTTCCCACTGCTCAACATCAGATGTTCTTAAAAAGCAAATTAAGAGAGTTTTTTTGGGTAGAGGTTTGCCAATTAAGCACATGAAGTTCAACTGAGCAGAAAGAGAGAGAAAGAAGAAAGCGAGGCAGCGACTGAGAAACGGTCAAACGGAGAGACAAATTGAAGATAAAAAGGCAGATGGTTAGAGTAAAAAAAAAAGAAAAAAAGAAGGAAGCCAGCCAAAAGATTTGGGATAAGAGTTGTGGCGCAGAGAAATTCAGCCTGAGAAAGCAGATGAACTTAAATGTTCTCCAGACGCAAATTCATTCATGCTTCTATGCGCAAGCCAATGACAACTATGGCTGGCCAAGTCTCACCACAACTGCCTCTGGCTGGGTGACTTGATTTTGTTTTGCTTAGTTTTCTGAAAAGGGAGACTAGCCAGTCCACTTCCCTTTAGTATTTGAACTTATGGAGCCAAAGCTGCAGACGTGGGAGAAGGGAGTCGGTGCATGGCCCACAGAGTCACGTGTTGTTCCACGGGCAGATATTTTACCCCCTTCTATCCCTCGCTTGGCATTTTCAACACTGAAAGGACAAGAGGAAAGAGGCTGTGGTTACGCAGGCAACGCTCAGTGGATATCCAGCTTGAGCGTGTCCTGCGATGCCTGAATACCTGAACCTGAAGGCAGATGAAAAATGTCCCGGCAGAAGTGGAGTTTCATTGCCTTGTGAGGAAGTCTTCACACGTTCCTCGAGCAACGCTCGCTGAATTTCGTGTGGTGCACGGAGACTTACAGAGAGGGAGGGAGAGGCTGTGTTTGAGAGATTAGGGGAGACATAGAGGAGAGCCTTTTAGAGCTTTGGGAGTTGAGGTTAAGTGTAGAATGTGTGTGGGGTGGTTATACTAGGGTCTAATAGTCTTTCATAACTGGAGTAAAGAGATGGTGGGGGGGGGGGTCCTCTTATGAAAGAGATCCAAAAGTCAGTCAACTGCGGGCGATAAGAGGAGTGTGCGTGACTGTAAACCTCGACTCCCGGTCTTCAGCCAAAAATTAGGCCAATGGCTCGGTAACTACTAGCCACACACACACACACACGCACACACGCACACAGCTAGCCAGTGTCCTGAGAGCCATTTAACGCTCCCCGTCTTTGTGACCTAGTTTTTTTTTCTCAGACATGTATACACAGGGACACCATTTTAATTAATCCATCATTTAATTAACTGTGTGTGATCGTACTGTGATTGATTGTTTGCTTGTATGTGTGTGTGTGTGTGTGTGTGTGTGTGTGTGTGTGTGTGTGTGTGTGTGTGTGTGTGTGTGTGTGTGTGTGAGTGTGTGTGTGTAAAAATGCAGGGGATAGAGAAGCTGGATCCCCATGCACTATTCTTCCTCCCTTGTGTACGTCTGTTTGTTCTACTGACATTCGTCCAGCAGAGGGCAGCACTGCTACAAGATGATTAAACATTAGGCAGCATGTACAAAGAGAACTGTGAATGTCTTTCATTTGCTTGCACATTTTAATCTAATTTTCATGCGTACTTCTGTAATTGCTCATATATATATATATATATATATATATATATATATATATATATATATATATATATATATATATTATGCTGCTCTATCCTTGAAGGTAAAATCCGTGATTGGTAGGGAAATGTGTCTATTTAGTAGAGCTTTCAGTGACAGTCATGGCCAACATGGGAATGCATTGTGAAGCACAGTTTTGCACAATCAGTGAAAGTGTACTTAAGACAAATTTGAGTTTAATAGGCCAACAGAAGGTGCTGACTAAGAGAACACATCAGATCAAGCACTCTCATCACATATACACACTAAGGCCTCGATCAGACAGAGTGCTTTTTAGCCGCCTGGGCGGCTTTTTGCAATTGTTTTCAATGAGAGTGAAGCTTTTTGCTCGCGGTTTTCTGCTTTATGCGCCTCATGTTTTGGCACGAGCGCCCTGAACACCCAATCGGATGATTTGAGAGGCGGTTACCTAGCAACAATAAAAAAATAAAAATTATAATTTTTTCAACAAAAAAGGCAGTGCACCTCACGTTTTGCAAGCTGCAAAAATCGCTGTCTGATCGGGGCAGAAGTTGGTTTTAGAAAGGCTGCCAGTGCTCTAAAAAAAAATTAAAATAAAAAAAAGATTACTGTCCTGGCAGTTTTGTCTTTTGAAATAAGAAGCCAACAACCCACATACTGAATGTAATGGACAAAAATGGAAATTTTAGATTTTTTTTGTCCTTTGATTAAATAGATGCTTTATAACAGGCTATCAGCAAAGATTTTAGTAAAACGTGATACCTACTAGACATATTAGATTCAACTTTATTGTCATTGCACATGTCACAAGTACATAGCAACGAAATGTAGTTAGTGTCTAACCAGAAGTGCTTAAGCCGTGACTAAATAACATATTAAATAACATGTGCTACAGTATGATTAAAGAACATATTTACTTGGCTATATTTCCAGCATGGTTCTGTGGTTTCCCTGCAGTACTTTCCTGTATTCATATCAACATTCTGAGCACCATTTTAAGGGAAAGATTGTGTGATTCTAAAAGTCCTGGGTAGTCCATGTTGGACTGCATACTGTATTTCATTGCTGTAATCATTTCAGATTCAGAAAGGGCTTTATTGCTAAGTACGTTTTTTACACATACCGTACAAGGAATTTGTCTTGGTGTTGTTGATGCATGTCACATTCTAGATGTAAGAAGGATAAGAAGAATATAAACAATATAATATAACTATACAAATATACACACAGTATGTATTAATAAAGATAGAAAATAAAATGTAAAATAAAATAAGTGTACCATCGCAGAAAACAGAGTTAAAACACAAAAAAAGACAAAACAAAACAATATGCACCAACACACCGTGTCACCCTTCTGCGGCGCCTCCTTGGTTATTTAGGTGATGGGTTAAATTCACAAGGCAAGGGATTAGAAGCGGCTACACATTTCTAGTCCTATTTGATAGTGCAGGGCTCTAAGGATTTGGTGTTGCCAAAACCATTTTGGTCACATGCAATTTAAGAAATGACATGGTCTCTAGAGGCTGCACTGCTTTGTTAAACATAAAAAATGATACATTTCAAGGTTTACGATCACAGAGAAAAACTGTATTCAATCCCTGACAGAGAGGCTCGTAGCTTGGCTGGGCACTCAATCAAACACATTTGGCAGTGCGGGTAGCCAGTGAGGGAACGTGTCCTAGGACACAGCACTGATGGCACCAATCGGTTGGTTAGGGCTCTGTGAAATGAGGTGGAATCTGCAGGGGGACAGTGTGAACCTCAATATTTGTTATGCCCTCTTGATGACAGTGACAGTGGCAGGTGAAGAAGCAGCTGGTGGCTCCGTGTGTATCAGAGGGGCCACATGGCTGTCGACAACCTCACCAACAGTGCATGGTAGTAAATCGCTTTGTAAGAGGAATAGATAATCAAAATTCGCAAGAAAAACAGGAGAGAAGGCCATGAAAATGAGTAAACAAATACCTTAAACTGTAAAAAAAAAAAAATACAAAAGATTTTGTATATTGAATCTTAGAGCTGTAGTGTGTATTCTATGTTGTCTCAATGCAGGTAGTAAATATTGGCTGATATTTTCAGCGTTAGTGAGGCAGGTTGCCTTCTTAAAAAAAAACATATCTAATGTGAGGAAATACACACACGCACGCACGCACACGTTTGTGGCACTATCTTTGTGGGGACCCGTCATTGACATAATGCATTCCCTAGCCCCTTACCCTAACCATCACAACTAAATGCCTAACCTTAACCCTTACCATCACCCTAACCATAACCTAATTCTATCCCTAATCCTAAAACCAAGTCTTAACCCTCAAACAGCCCTTTAAACTTGTGGGGTCCAGCATTTTGGCCCCACAAAGCTGTCGGGACCCCACAAGTATACTGGACTCCTGGTTTTTGGGCACCACGAATATAGTTAAACAAGAACACAAACACACACACACACACACACACACACACACACACACACACACACACACACACACACACACACACACACACACACACACACACACACACACACACACACACACACACACACACACACACACACATCCAAGAATAATCTATAAACAAACCAGACTGGCAAATAACCTCGTGACTTCTAGTAGCTTCCAAAAATCTGATTATCCACATCATTTCAGAAACCCCATTGCTTATTTTGCATCATTTACCAGCCGCAATATTTTTTTAGTCTCTCTAAACAGAAGCCTGCTTCTGTTCGAAATAAAAGAGGGCCTGTAAATAGGAACGACTTAATTCTTCCTATGGGAGTTCCCTTTTAGTTCTCAAGCCTGCCATCAGCTCCCACTGCTGGGTGTGGTCCCCTCCTTACCCAGACCCTGGCACTCCGCCTGACAGATCTGCTTCACTGCTTGTGGCTTTGGTTTTTTTTTGGCTGGGGCTTGACCAGCAGTTGTGGTGTGCGGTGTACGTATGCGTCTTGTGTGCATGTGCGATCACGTAAGCAAGGGGGGGAACAATGGGCGGCTCTGTGTTAGCCCCTCTGGAAATATATACACCTAAAGGGCAAAGCCAACAAGCTGTAACAAAGGAAGGGCAGCGGAGTTCAAGCCACACAGTCTACGTTCCCAGTGCAGGTCCTAATGATTGTTTAGGAAGTGATGCACTCTATTTTATAGGGTTTAACCTATATTTCATACCTATATCAACCAACAGGATGGCATTAGAAACATACGCCCAGAGTACCCATAACAAAAGGCATGACATCCCTTCAAACTCCTGTGCTTCTCCAATTTTCTTTGAGATGTGACCAACAACCTGAGGCAAATACCAATCCCGGTGAGCTGCTTTGATTTTGTTTCACACTTGTCACGTTGTTCCTCATGTCAACTCTGGCTCAGCCGGGATGCTGCAAACAACACATTTCGACCTCAATCTCTGGGATATTCCTACAAGATTAGCATGTTGTCATGGCAACACAGACAACATCTAAGTTGTTTTTCACAGTCTAGTTGCAGGTAGGCTACATGGATGTGATTTTGGAAAGCATGTTGCTATTAGATTTGCACAAATTCAGGGAAGAAAGCACCATTGAGATACTCCCAGTTAAAGTGTGAACATAACTAGGGCTGCTCTCTCTTAGTCGATTAGTCGACTAATCGGTCGTTTTGGTCTTAGTCAACTTAGATTTCTTTAGTCATTAGTCAT
This sequence comes from Perca fluviatilis, assembly GCF_010015445.1. Classification (NCBI taxonomy): domain Eukaryota; kingdom Metazoa; phylum Chordata; class Actinopteri; order Perciformes; family Percidae; genus Perca; species Perca fluviatilis. Next base: position 8,498,919 of record NC_053123.1, read on the forward strand.
GTTTTATGCTTTTTTTCATGCTGAATGACTTATTTCCAAGAAACGTACGAGCACATCTCTGGTAAACACAAGAATTAAAGTGGTGCTTTTGCATGACTCTTTGCGGAGAAACTCAGATTTACAGATCTGTCGATTAAATCAACTAATCGATTAGTCGATACAATTGAATGAGTGTTAGTCGACTAAGAATTTCTTTAATCGAGCACAGCCCTAAACATAACACATACTTTGGCCAGGAGATGTCAACACAAACGACCTGAATTGTAAACAGTGTAAATCAATAATTCAATTGTAAATGAATATGATTATAAATACAGTGTGCCTGGCAGCATCCCTGAATACTGTGTGCCCCCCTCCTACACTAAAACACACACAATGCATGTTACTTGCTCATAACCTACAACAGAATTAGCCTATCCTGCTTTCTACATTTCTCTTCACCTTTATAGCCCTCCCTCCCTTTATTATATGTCACAACACACGTTCTCCTATGACGTATGAGTCTCTTTTCTCAGTCAATTTATCTTTCTACCCTGCTGTGTGTGACCTTGTTGATGGCACAACCTTCCATTTCCTGTGTTATGGAGAGAGAAGAGGGGAACTTGAGGTCACAGGGAAAAAAATAGTTCTGGTCGCAAAAGGGAAAAAAAACCCCGGATAATAAGGGGTGTGTAATTAACGAGGCAAAGACAGACGTACTGAGGTGGAGTGAGATGGACAGGGGAATAAGACTGAAAGGACAGTAAAATATTAAAGATGCCAAAAAAAATCCCAACTCCATAATAAGCTGCTCACTTTTAAATTCCAAAACTATCCTCAGATAGTGAAATTCAAGCCAATGGAAGCCTGCCCTGAAACTATTGGATTGACAACACACACACACACACACACACACACTTACTCAAAAGGTTTTTACTGCACTGCAATGCGGTGTGACATTGAGGATAATGACTGCATGCACGCACACCCACAGCCACACACTGTGTGGGTGTGTGTGTGTGTGTGTGTGTGTGTGTGTGTGTGTACATGAGACTGCAGAAAAAACACCTCTGAATCACAAAGAAACGTGGAAGTGAGCAGGCGTGGACATTTCAGTCCCCACACTGTTGAAAAGCTTTGTGGGGGTCATTTGTTATTGGACTGCATGGAGGAACAGTTGGGGACGTCGTGACAGTTTGAGTGAGTGGTTGACGCTCATGCGACAGTGTGCCTACTTAAAGGGCAAAATAGGTTGTTTGAAATTGCCTTTAAAAATGACCCCCATTACCATTTCTCAAAATGATGTATGAGAATGGGGATTAAATGATTTAAATCGTGCGTCTCTCACGGTTTTCCACAGATTCGGAAGCAACTTGTGGCGGATGGGGAGAGAGAGAGAGAGAGAGAGAGAGAGACACGATGCCGGCGCAGTTGGATGCTGTCCTCATCTCCTACTTCAATGCCTAATGAATCTATCTCTTTCTCTCCTGTCTGTCTTTCACTGGTTGAAGCCTGAAAATACTGTAAAACTAATTAATAACATAACTAATTCCACTGGTCGGGCTGTTCAGACTGATACCTCCGGTTCATCCTCAACACGGGCCTTTTTCAGTTGCGGAAAATACTTTTCAATACTCATCTGGATTGAAGCAGCAAACATTCAGTGGAAGAGTAAAACATTATTTATAATATGTTTATTTGATTCACAGCTGCTACATAATAGTGTTTTCACCTCGACAACCCAACTGCATTTTACCTCAAACTTGCGACTAGTTAACTTTCTAAAGCAGGCGCAATCGCTTGTTTGCTAAGAGTCGGGTCGGGACTCCAACGTTAACGCACTGACAACATTTTATTCAGAATCTTAAATATTTTTATAACACTTTTTAAAGCACCCATATTATGCTCATTTTCAGGTTCATAACTGTATTTTAAGGTTTTACCAGAATAGGTTTACATGGTTTAATTTTCAAAAAACACCATATTGTTGTTGTACTGAACAGCTCTCTCTCACTGCTGCAGATCCTCTTTTCACCTGGTTTCTGTTTTAGCTACAGAGTTTTTTGATTGCACTCGCACATGCTCAGTAGTTCAGATGTAGATCATGTCAGCTAGCTAACTCTAGAGACCGTAAAAGAAAGCCTGTTTCTCCAACTTTGGTCAGTTACAAGGCAGGATTAGCTGGGAGACTTCTAAATGAGGGCACACATGTAAGTAGTTCTTTTGTAGATTATGGTGAACTTGTGTGTGTTGTAGCAGTGCTTTGCTATTGAGAACGACCTAGCATGCTAGCGTTAGCATTAGCGTTAGCATGCTAATGCTAACGGTTAGCATGCTAACGAGCTAACGGTTGTGGTTAGCCAGCTCGTTTCGTACTGTGACGTCACAGTCGGAGCCGATTTTGAACAGCTCACCAGGAGACTGAAGGCAGGACACATTCAGAAACCGTATCTCACTCAAAACAGCATGGATGGATTTTTTTCAAAGTTTGTATGTGTGTGGAAGCACCAGAGACACAAAAGAACACCCCAAATCCCAGAAAAAGTGATTTTTTCATAATATGGGCACTTGAATGTGTGATTGTGTAAAGGTGTTCACGAGATAGATACCAACCTTTCGTGAACTTGTGAATTTCGCCAGCCGTCTTCTCTCCTTGATGGAGACAGACGCTTTGTGCACGGTGGGATCGATGGTGTCTTAAGCCTCCAACGTCACCTTACAGGCACTAACCCTCACTGTAACCATTGACATATATAAAATGGACCAATAGACCCCGTTGCTCTGGACGGAGACCAGTCAATGCTATTAGAAGCACTTTTCCGGTGATCTCTTCCTTTACTGCGCAGCCTCCAACTGACAGAGACAACGTAAATGTGACGTGAGCAACGTGTCTGAAAGTTGTAAGTCTTCTGGTAGCTGTGCCAAGAGAAATCTCAATCATTTCCAATCTTACAGAGACGGAGAGTGTAGGTATATGTAAGGAGATAACATAAGCACAGGCTAATTATTGCTAACTAACATGCTAGTTAACATTAGTAATTAAACCTAAACAGCTAACATAAGTCGAAACTGCCTGCGAGCTTCTCCTGTACTATACGGTAATTCCTCTACTGTGCGACAGTAAGTCACTTAGTTATGACACAATCGTTAGCGTATTTTTACAAAAGCGTCTGCTACGGAGCCATAACATGAGGTACAAGGTAATGGAGCCTTTTATACATTGTCGTGTTTCTTTAGAACTAAACAATGGACAAATAGAGTCTTTAAATGCTTCAGATGTAAAGTTATTCGCAGTCAAGTGACGTAAAAAAAAAATGGCGGTCAGTGGAATGCTAACAAGAGGTGATACCTTTGTAGCAACAAAATGGCGCCATCGGAGGTTCGCGTTCAGAAGCGAAGCTTACCCCCTTGACTGTAACCTTAAACATAACCATTGCCGCGGTGCCTGGAAGGTGACGTTTGGGGGCTTAAAAAACCCAATACCGCACGGTGGGAGGAGCTGTGTGTTTGTGTATGTGAGTGAGACCCAAGTGACAGAGAGACGGAGGAGAGCAGGGAAAGGAAATGCAGAAGAACGTATTTTAAATAGCGTTAAAAAAAAAAAAAAAATTATAATAATAATAATAATAATACGGAAACGCAATGTGCGGCGGCCCGGTGTTGATAGTGAGGCGGACCGCCACACAATAGTCCATGTGTGGGAAACACTGGGCTCTTCTAGACTTTCCACCATGTTACCGAGTCAAGTCATTTCGCAATTTTTTCCCCCCCAAAAAAAAAAGTATCACACAATGTATCAACACACACGTGAGCCCCGTCTCTGTGCGTAACGTAGAGTTTGATTAGATCTAGGTAGAAGCATGCTGCATGCTTATTGGCTCACTGACACTGATGAGTTTTACTCCTTCGGTAAATTTAGTATTGAATGAGGAGGCAAATATCAACCTTCGAAAAATGAGTTAAGTCGACTTAGCGTTTTACTTAACGATTTAATAAATACCGGTATGTCTTTAAGAAGGTGCTATTTTTGGTAAGTTACGGTCACACTTTATTTTACGGTATGCTAATAAGATGTATAAGTCAATACAAATAATGTGGTCTTTATTAGACAGTAAACAAACAGTTATACCCTAATTATACACCATATACCTAAATTATGTTGAAATTTGAATAATGCCGTAGACCCAAATTATACTATATCTAGACACAATTATACAACATTATTGATACTTTTTTTTTTACAATAACTTCATGTATAGAGACTTTTATTTTGAAATTGAGGGCTTACTTCTGTTTCCCTTCCTACTCTGCCAAGTTTCCGCTCATCTTTTACATGCAGAACAATGACTGGATTATATTTATTTCATAACATTGCAATGTTTAGTCGATTATTTCAGTAGTTAACCTAACCTCGCTGGGTACTAAGCTACCTTTTTACTTCCTCTTGATCCCACTCAGTCCATGAACTCTGTTGTTTACTTTTCCATCGAGAGTAAATAATTCCCATGTTGGCTAACTATTACAGATTGGGGAGGATTAAACATTATTAAAGTGATATTGCTGATACTTCAGTATTGAACACTTCTTAGCAGTAGGTCTAATGATTAAAGCCCAATTGTGAGAACAGGAGGCAGCGTATGAAATGATGGTCAGGTGGTTTAGACTTTATCATGTTCACTCCAAAGTGTTAGATTCCCTGTCTGGTACAGAGTGCAAGAGCCCACAGGAAACCCACCAGCCCTTTTTCAACCTCTGGTTGCCAAGTCCCAACTGTGTTTGCCTGGGTCTGGGCAACCGTTGCTGTCCAGCCCTGCATATATTCTGGACCTTTTGCAATATGCAAACTGTTGTAAGACTTGAAAGTCGCTGAACAAACGCATAATGTCCGATTATTGATGTGTAGTACGCCTTTAAACAACTTTGCTGCATCAGGAGAGTTTGAGGTCATCCCAAAAATAAGCCCTTTTCTGGCTTATTTTCCTCCTTCACCTGCTCTGATGGTACTGCATGAGCATCCCTGTGCGTAGGGTGCCCACGCAGGTGTACATCAGAGTGTGTGTGTGTGTGTATCAAAGAGAGAGAGAGAGAGAGAGAGAGAGAGAGAGAGCGAGAGAGAGAGAGAGAGAGTGTTCCTCTCCTCTAGCTGTTACTATCTGGGTCAACCACCTGGGGAGTTGCCAAGGCCTTGGTAAAGTGGGCAGCTGGCCATCACAGCTGGCCAGCTAACACTAGCGCGCGCACACGCACACGCACACGCACACGCACACACACACACACACACACACACACACACACAGGAAAGGGTAGAGCCACCAGGTAACATCTGCATTGCCACCATCCAGCGTTGCCACCTGAACCCCCATTATGTTCTCTGGGAGTTAAGGAGTGAAAGTGAGAACTGTGTGTGTGTGTGTGTGTGTGGGGGGACAAAATTATTGAAAATGAGTGTAATCATAGGGGAATGTGTGAGTACATGTGTTTATGTATGTGTGCATACAAGGACATGTTCCTCCGCCACTGGGTTCATTCTCATTGAACAGGAATGTGGAGTCCCAGCTAATTAGCCACTTCCAAGATGAAGAATAAATCCAGCCCGCAGAACCGCACCAGGCTCCTTTTCTTTCAGCCTTGCTGTTGTACAATGGTGGTTCAGGCTTTCCCACACTGCTTTTATTCAGTGGTCGCAGATAGGATTACAACAGAGGTACTCAAAAAGTAGGCCACAACATGGTGTTATTCACAATTCTGAATTGTACAAAGTGAGCGTATGTCAGGGTATCCAGTAAAGTAGGCACCTGGTAAAATGAGAACCATTTGTGGGATGCCTTTCTCAGTAAGGCGTGTTGCTGAAAGACCGTACCGGGGCCCAGAGAGCTTAATGCACTGTGAATTAAGAAAACACATGCATATGGACACAACACGAGCAAATCAAGAAACATCTTCAACAATTTGACAACAAAAGAAAACATCAATTTGACATCAGATGGGCCGCATTTAGAAAAAGCGCTACAAATGGAGAAGCTCACAGCACAACGGAAACTGTTTCCAGGGGGCAGTAAAAAGTGATGCACACGGCTAGGACACGCTCGTTGTTGCCATGGTTTGTGGCTTATTAAGTTATTGAAGTTGACCATCCGTCATTGTGATCGTATGATTCAGATAAACCCCCCCAAAAAACCGTAACAACATTTTAGCTCATTTTCCAACACCACTGACGGAGAGCCGGCTTCAATAACGTCATAATCCACAAACAGTAACAACAAGCGCGGCGTGTCTGCGCACGTCACTTTTTAATGTTCCCTGGGAAACGTTTGTGTTGTGAACTTTTATTTTATTTTTTTTTAAATGATAGTGTCCTCAAATTGATGTTTTTGTGTGTCGTCAATTTGGTGAAGATGTTTCTTCATTTGGTTGTGTTGTGCCTATTTGCATGGGTTTCTTTATCTGCAGCGTGTTGAGCTCTCAGGGCCACCGTAGGACCAGCCAATGTGTGTTTCCAAAAATGGTCTTAAGACATTTTATAGCCTCTTTCATGGGCTTGACCTTGCAATATGACGTGTTTTAGTTTGTCTGTAAAAACAATTAAGAAGGAAAAGTGCAGCTTTTCCAGGTGAAACTGGAAGAACTGACTGGAAAAGGTAGAGACCGCTCTGCATAGCCAGCCAGTTACACGTGTAGGCCAGGTGCAGGAGAAGCACAAACTAAAGCACAAATGGAATAACGTATTTAGACAATTACAACATAATCTTTTATTACAATTGTGGCTTTCATCTGGTAATCCCTGACAAACTGTTATAGAGTAATGTAGCTCCGAAGAATCAAGAGCTAAAGTCCAGTGCATGGATGTATTTTTTTCACAGGTGTTGTATATAACCGCCAGCTGGTTTTCCTGTAAAGGGACTGGGTTCCATAAGTGACCCCACATTCATACTAATAAACTCTCAACTATCAACTCTCAAGTTTTCCAGCTAACACTCGGGGGAATAAATAAAGCAAGATCTGTAGCAATATGGCAAAGCTACCAGACGGTTTTAGTAATGCGGTCAATTCAACAACAACTCTGTAAACGTCTCCCCTCCCAGAAATAAAACCACTGAGATGTCCCAGAATAAGGCCTATTTAACCCCCTAACTGCTCCAGTACGTCTGCCAAACACTGCTCGTTTGGGCGCTGGCTAAACCTTGAGTTAATGTGGAGCAGAACGAGGCAACAAAACCAAAAAAATCTGATGAACTATTACTATACTAAAGTATAATACTCTTTTGAATAAAAAGCCATCAACAATCCCACCACTGAAAGAACTTGGTCTTGGGGAAGCAACAATACTACCGTAAATAAAAAAGAAGTGACAGCCCCCTGGCGCGTTGTTGTTGGTGTCAATGTGCCAGGCCAGAGAACCACAGAGGGGGAAGTTAGGCATGGGCAGATGAGCCTGTGGGCTTGGGCTCGGGCCTCAGCCCCCCCCCCCACCCTTCATTCATTTTCCCTCTTTGCTTTCTTCTCTCTTTCTTAAAGTATTCTTCTGTCTGCCAGGTACACGCCAACACAAACATGGTTGCTTCCTTTTAGTGCTGTGTGTGTACAGCCTTAAATGACGGAATGTTTTGCATCGCATGGTTGCACCGGGCACTGATGAATGCATGCTAGAAGAACAAAGCTACCTATGAAGAAGATGAAGTACGCAGCCTCGCTAAAACACACATGAGCTGTAGGCAGTGAGTCAGTACAAATGAGATGGGATGGTGGGACATCTTTCTGGGCTTCCCATCTGGCCATAGCTGCCTTACGCCTGCTCTACTGTGGACCAGTGAACAAAGCCGGCCTGACAACAATACGATGGTCAGTAGTGTGCCATCCTTCCATCGAATGATACAAACACCACTTCAACACACCATACTAAAGCTGTGTTTCGAAACCGTTCCCTACCACAGAAATAGTGCACTATATAGTGTGTTTGCCATTTTGTAGTGGTGTTCGATAAAATACCCCCAATGCACTGCTAATTTCAGTGCATACCACACTGCAACGCGGTCGTGTTTTCCCGGAGGAGAAGAAGAATCAGGAGCACCTGCGAAAACTGAAAAAGGAAAAATGGAGCGGGCTTTCACTAAACAGTGTACATGTAACATGCAACACACACACACATATACACTAGAGATGGCCCGATACCATTTTTTGCTTCCCGATACCGATTCCAATACCTGAACTTGCGTATCGGCCGATACCGAGTACTGATCCAATACCAGTGCGTCCTATATTTTATTATGTTTTAACAACTGTATACTACTATCCCTGTATGGATGTGATATTATTTCTATCTTTGTTGTCGGTCTGGCTTAGGTTAAACTCTTTGTGAAACATGAACAAACACAAACAATGAATGCCGTAGAACTTTCTCATATTATCCAGTCTGTCAAGTCAGTTATAACGGAAAAAGAACATAAATAAACTACTTTAACGTAGATTTTCTTTAGGGCTTTATTACATGGTATTGGATCCGTGCATAATCTCCAGTACTTCCCGATACCGATACCAGCGTTTTAGGCAGTATCGGAGCCGATACCGATACTGGTATCGGTATCGGACCATCTCTAATATACACACACATATACACATACACACACACATATACACACATATACATATACATACACATATACACACATATATACACATATACACACACACATATACACATATATATATATATATATATATATATATATATATATATATATATATATATATATATATATACACACATATATATATATATATATATATATATATATATATATATATATATATATATATATATATATATATATATATATACATACACATATACATACATATATACATATACATACATATATACATACACATACATATATACATACACATACATATACATACATATATACATATACATACACATATACATATACATACACATATACACACATATATACACATATACACACACACATATACACATATATATATATATATATATACACATATACATACATATATACATATACATACATATATACATACACATACATATATACATACACATACATATATACATACATATACATATACATACACACCTTCTCATTCAATGTGTTTCCTTTTTATTTTCATGACTATTTACATTGTAGATTCTCACTGAAGGCATCAAAACTATGAATGAACACATATGGAATTATGTACTTAACAAAAAAGTGTGAAATAACTGAAAACATGTCTTATATTTTAGATTCTTCAAAGTAGCCCTCCTTTGCTTTTTTATAATAAAAGGAAAAAAATTCACTAATTAACCCTGACAAAGCACACCTGTGAAGTGAAAACCATTTCAGGTGACTACCTCATGAAGCTCATTGAGAGAACACCAAGGGTTTGCAGAGTTATCAAAAAGCAAAGGGTGGCTACTTTGAGGAATCTAAAATATAAGACATGTTTTCAGTTATTTCACACTCTGTTAAGTACATATCCATATGTGTTCATTCATAGTTTTGATGCCTTCAGTATAATCTACAATGTAAATAGTCATGAAAATAAAGAAACACATTTATGAGAAGGTGTTCCAATTTTGTGTACTGTATATATATATATATATATATATATATATATATATATATATATATATATATATATATATATATATATATATATATATACACACACACAACATGTAACTATCCTCCTGGGTGCTCGGTTTGTTTCAGGGATGTATTAGAAGTGGTTTGTTTACATGATGCTGGGCGCACCTGCCTCCATCACACAAACAACCGGCGCATCTACTGACGCTACGATATTTTCAGTGAGTGTCCGAAATCTCGTTTGGTCGTTCCCTATATAGTTTACTATTTCATAAACACTATACAGGGAATAGTGAGTGAGGGAATGAGGGAACGGTTTCAAACACAACTTTAGTCTCTGCTCATCTCTTACTCAGAGGATAACATTTTTTATAAATAAACAAGACCGCTGTCAGCCAAATTGTTGGCATTTTGTTTCTCTGATGTTCTGTTCTCTGCTTGTTTCGTTGCTGCATTGGGAGAAAGCATTAAAGCCATCACGCTGCAGAACTGCATTTGCCATCACCAGGCAGAGGCCGTGGTTACATAAGGGTTCCATCTAATGGCCACTCTTAAAGTGCACTCCAAACAAAGACCGCTGAGAGACAATATGCAAGTTTTAATCATCCGGATATTCTTTCGTTTTATTTACTGATTTCATACTTAATGAAGTGTTTCCCAAAGGAGTCGTTCAGACTGGTGGGGGGGGGGGGACCTCAGGGGCATGAAGAAAATGCACATTTCAGAGTTAAATGCATCAATCTGATGCAGATTCAGAGCAAAATTAAAATGCTAGATCTATGAAGAAATTTTAGCATTTGTAAACAATTGTGTGCTTTACTAAACAGTTTAAACATTAGCATACTGGTTCAAAATCAACTAAGGCGGGCGCCTGGGTAGCTCTCCTGGTAGATCAGGCGCCCAAATATAGAGGTTTACTCCTCGACACAGCAGCCGCGGGTTCGACACCGACCTGCGGCCCTTTGCTGCATGTCATTCCCCCTGTCTCTCTCCCCTTTCATTTCTCCAGCTGTCCTATTTAAATAAAGGCCTAAAAATGCCCAAAAAAGAATCTTAGGCATGCATTTGGAATATGTGGAAATGGCACTTTGAGCAAATATAGGTGTAAAATAGAGAGACAATTCACTACATTCTTATTATTGTGACCCTTTTGCTTCGGTTTGTTTAGTATAAAAAAGAGTGGGACTTAAAAGCAGTGGCCCAGTAGGTACAACTATCATTAGGATATTCAGACTTACAGCGTGTACTACTGTTGGTTCCATGACCAGATAAAGTTGCCGTTGACATAAAAGACACAAAGACAATGTATGTTTTTAATGGCTGATGTTACCAGGGATTTCACGGGACATGCCGCACCACTATGTATTGAAAAAATAAAAATAAAAAATACTGCAACCCGGTGGTTCCTAAACCGGGGGAACACTGTAAAAGCATAAAGGTGCCCTGTGGGCTTCTCTTGTAAACAAACAATATGCGTTATGTTTACATTCAGTTGTTAGGCACCAAAACGCATTGTGTCTACCCCTGAGGTCTTACAAAACAATGCATTTCCATTTGCAAAGCCTATTTTTGGAAGATTTTAAATCATTCATTGTTAACATCTATGTTTACTAGCTTGCAGTCTTCTTTCCCGCCTTTGCTGGTGCACTTTCGTGCCTTTGAGTCAATAAGCGGGACAGTGAGAAACCTGCAGCAAGATATGTGTACTGTATCACGTTGCCCGCCTGCATGTGCATCCTCAAGCACGATACAATCAAATCAAATCAATCAGTTTGGGAACCATTGGCTTGCATTACTCGCATGCTTTTTTTGTCGGCACAACACAGTGGTGTGTTTCCCCTGAAATCTCTGGTAACATAATCCTGTTTTTTTTTTTTTTTTTTTTGTCTTTTATATATCAGTGGCCACTATCTAATCGTGGACTAAATTTCAGGAAATGCATGCTATGGTATTTTGTAACGTTTTTGTGTTTTGTGCCCTTTTTTCGGTAAAAAATGTATATTTAAAACAGAAACGTCAGCTTTGTATTAATTTCAGGCAATATTGCAAATGAATTGTATGTAGGAGGTTGCAGCAAAGGTAAACGTGTATTCATGTGTGTATGTTGGGACAAATATATCTATTCACAGATTTAGGACCTGACAAAAGAAAGTTAGGCTACCGATGTAAGCCATAGGCTCGACTGCTTTGGAAAAAAAAAAATTATGTTATTAATGTTTCAATTTCAAGGTTGAAGTAACAACACTGAAACCCGACCCATCATCTTCTTAAGGGGAGCCTGTTCAATACAAACAGCAAATGCACGTTTTGGAACCTGCAAAACGGCACCTTAAAAGCTTCATTAGAGCTATAATGGAGAAGCTCTCCCCTTCTTAACAGTGTCTCTGGAGATGCGCCCCATTTGCTCCAAATTCTTTTGCCAGGCATGGACGCTGCATCCAACAACAGGAAACTACACATTAGAACACGTGAACAGCACCGACGCATGTTTCTACGCTCACCTAGGCTCAATCCTTTGCCCTCATTCTCCTCTCCAGTTTGCTTTGGTACAAAGTGATGGCATTGATATTGAAATATTTCAGTTAAGTGTTTCTGTACAGTAAAATGACACTGTATATTTGTCAAATATCGTGTCTCATCTCTCAGTTCTCATTGTGTTTTCACTGTGCGCGTGACAGCATACGGATTCCACTGAAATAGTCATTTGAGCCCAATTTGCATACAAGCCAGATCCACTGGATTGACAGAACAATCAGTTAGAGACACTTCCCCCATCATCTCCATTTAAGCACATCATCACTTCACTTATGACAGTCTAATCAATTCAAACAGACCATCTCTTGGCTTTTGGCGCTCATGTGTATGAGTATAATAGTGTGTGTGTGTGTGTGTGTGGGGGTGTCGGGGTATTCGTGGCACGGAGCAGCAGCAGAGGTGTGAGGTAATTTGGAACCCCGAGAGACGCTCTCTGATGTGTTACAAAGCACTATGGGTAAATGTGCTGTCATTGAACTTGAGTGGACTTGAGTGACACAATGTTCTGTTCTCTCCTGACACACATGACGCACATTTCTTTTTGGACTCCTGGGTCACATGTTTGCGCGATGGTCAGATTCACCTTTACTGAGGCAAAAAGCTTTGTTGTTATTCACTCGTGCATTCACCGTTTTTTTTTTTTGCATTCGGTGTGCACTCACTCATTAACTTCTATTCTAAATCCTAAATTCTCAATGAAAACTGACACAGAGGTCGCACTGAGTGTACACACTGTACACTGTGTGGGGCGCGGGCTGGCACTTGTGTGGTAAAATGCTCGAGGCCATGCTTATATAACTAGTTTCCTAACATGGGAATGGGTCACACACACTGCAAATTACGACACATAACACAGCAGAGAAAGAGACACGGAGGGAACGAGAAATGCAAAATCAAAGTGTACTTAAAATGCTAAAATGAACAAGGTATGATTTGGAGCATAAATGTCTTCAGGAGAGGAGAGTGGGCATGATACACTGTCGATACCATCACACACAAATGGGGCTTGTAATTACAATGGTGAGTGTGAGAGAGAGAGAGAGAGAGAGAGAGAGAGAGAGAGAGAGAGAGAGAGAGAGAGAGAGAGAGAGGAGAGCGTAGCAGAGTTGAAATGACATAATGGGACAAACTAACATTTAAAAGGTGGGCAGGGACAGATGCAAACAGACTGATTTTTGACATGAATAGCCAATGAGGTCATGGGTCACAGAGGCTGTTTTTTGTAGTTCACCCAGTAGTGCTCACCCAGGGCCTTTGACGGCACCCATCCATAGCGTAGCTTTAGCCTTGAGACTTGATTGACAGGCCCATATGGAATATGCGTATTTCTTTTTTTTTTCTTTTTACAGTTTTCAGTGGTGATCCAGAATGAAAATCTGCGGAATTTAGCGGACTGGTTTTCTGCTGCTGGTGGAGATGTGTTAAAATTCAGAGTATAATTTCGATTTTTCATTTTTAAATCTGCGGAAAATTCTGCGTTGGCTGACTGCGTGTGACCCTGCTTATTGGAAATGGCTTACTACAGGTCGTTAACCCAAAGAGACACTAAGGTAATGATGTTCACTCCATGTAACATGGAACAATGCACAGACAAAAAAAAAAAGAAAACACCAGCACTGGCCTGGGGGAGGTACAAAAATGGGGGCAGGAGGGAGGAGGCGGGGGATATTGTATCCAGTATTTGGGAGGGAGAAGAAAGATGATTATCTCCACTGAAACAAAGGAGGAATGCAGTTTTTCCACAAAACAAACATCCCAGTGAGGGGTTTGTAAAGTCAAAGACAGGAGATCACCTCCGCCGTTATATATGTATTATGATCGTGTTTCCGTCAACAGTCACCCAATGGCACGTAATGTCATCGGACTGCTTTGAAGTGCACTAACACATGCCAGCAAATTTCTGTCCTTTTCCTGCATGCAACACTCAAGAGGAGGCCATTTGTCATTCCATCACATCAATTTTTCATGTATCGACTGAGCAGTCACAAATGGCTTGGCATTCAACTACATCACGACATGTAGTGCAGTACAGCACACATGTTTTAAAGTGAGCCAAGAAAGTATGGTGGCAAGGGAAAGTAGGCATGCGCTGCCAATCGGTTAATATAAAATAAAAACAGATAAAAGGTTCAAAAGGAAGTGAGTTAAAGCTATAGTGCGTAGTTGCTGTCTCCCCCAAGAGCAATTCTAAGTAATGACAACAAAACTGTCGGCGCGTCCACATGGTACAAGCCTTCAGTGGCCGCGCACCCCCCCCCTCCTCCACGCAGTTGCTAGTAGCCAAGGAGGACCAGGAGGATTAAAAAAACAGGATGGAGTCTTCAGAAGAGGTCATTATCTTCACTCGAGTTTCTGCGCGGGAAAGTCGCCGGACGCCACAATCTTCTGAACATAGCCATACTGAGAGATACAGAGAGAGTTGTGTGGAGCTGATAGTCTTAATTAGCTTTGTAACTCATTTGGCAACGGTTTGAATGTAACGGACGTTCATTAATATCAAGTTACGGACTAAAGCTTTAAAGCGCCCATATTATGCTCATTTTCAGGTTTATAATTGTTTTTTAAGGTTGTACCAGAATAGGTTAACGTGGTTTAATTTAAAAAAAACACCATATTTTTGTTATACTGAACAGCTCTCTCTCACTGCTGTAGATCCTCTTTTCACCTGGTTTCTGTTTTAGCTACAGAGTGAGACCTCTTTTCTTCTTCTTCTGTACTATCTTTGATTGCACTCGCACATGCGCAGTAGCTCGGATGTAGATCTTGTCAGAGTTAGCTAAACTCTAGAGACAGTAAAAGAAAGGTGTTTCTCCAACTTTGGTCAGTTACAAGGCAGGATTAGCTGGGAGACTTCTAAATGAGGGCACACATGGAAGTAGTTCTTTTGTAGATTATGGTGAACTTGTGTGTGTTGTAGCAGTGCTTTGCTATTGAGAACAAGGTTCTAACGCTAGCATGCTAATGCTAGCATGCTAACGGACGTTTACGTGACGTAAAAAGCCGTGCCGATTTTGAACAGCTCACCCGGAGACTGAAGGCAGGACACATTCAAAAACCGTATCTCACTCAAAACAGCATGGATGGATTTTTTTTCAAAGTTTGTATGCGTGTGGAAGCACCAGAGACACAAAATAACACCCCAAATCCCAGAAAAAGGGATTTTCTTTTCATAATATGGGCACTTTAAGAAAATAAAATGTTGTTCAATACTTCAGGTGTTTGCTCTGAAGGACAGTTTGCTCCTGACATTGACATCTGGAAAAAAAGTGATTCAGCCAATATGCTAGGGCTGGGACGATATGATTATTTCACGATACATGGGAGGAGATGCAATTTCTTTTGCGATTTTCATTTATTGCAATTCTAGAAGTATTGCGATTTTCTTTTCCATCTTTAACAAAAACAAAAGTTGAATAATACACTTCTAGAGACAATTTATTAGACATTTCTAAAAACGAATTGTTTTCTAAGAAGAATGCACATCACGTCAGTAAGTACATAACATGTATTTTCTGCATTTTCTGCTTTCGGTCAAAAAAACTACCATGATGTAGTCGCAGGGCTCCAGACTAACTTATTTAGGTGCACCAGCACAAAATGTAGGTGCACCCAAATTTTTTCAAACACAGGCACGGCTTTACAGAAGGAATGGGTCATATAACGCAACATTAAACCATATCGATATAAACGACATCGCTTCGTTAGTGGAGAGGCAGGAGATGCGAGGACGTTAGGTGCACCGGTGCGACCTAGGATATATCTTAGTCGCACCCTTACAAATTTTGGTCGCACTCTAGAGCCCTGAGTCACCGTCGGCGGTACTGTATAAACAGAAAATATTTAGGTGAATCGTTGGTAAGAAAATAAATAAAAAATTGATGATAGGGAAAAGAATCCATTTTAAAAATGGTCGCATAACAAATCACGATACATACGTTGTTTTTTTTTCACCCCTACAATCTGCAATATGAATATCAGAGCAGATTTTTAACGGAATTGTACTGCAACAGCTACATAAAGCCTGACTCACTTTGATTCTTTGTTTATTGTAACCCATTGGGCTCTAAAAACGGCTCCATGGTGCTCTGTTCAAACCCCCCCTGAACGTTTTCCTGATGCGCAGCACTGCAAGTGTGGAGCAACATGAAGAAATAAACGGCAGGAGGCACTTTCAATTAAGGATAACCACAGCCAGCAAAGTAAGCAGAGCCGCTTTGAGAAAGAAAGTAGTCATCCCACTGTGTTTGGCTCTATTTCAGTGACACTCATGCTGCTGTCCAAACCTTAATGCAACAACACCTCCAGAAGGACACTCCTCTCCCCATGGACACGGTACAAAACACTATAGGAAACCATAACCGTAAAGCTTGATTCAGAGCTACTCAGCTGTATTATATCCTATATAAAATCGCAAATTAGCTTCACCAAAAAGACAGCAGCAGCTGAAAAAAAATGGTCATGTTTGTGCAAAGAAAACCCCAACATTTTTCAACCAGTGTCCTGATTTTGCTTTACAGCACTCTGACAAATGCAGCAAACTTGACGTAGAAAGCTGTGAAAAATAACCATGACCGCACGGCTTCTGTTCATCATGACAACAAACTGAAATCTCACACGAATATTTTTCTTTGTTTACAGCGTTTGCTTTCCTGTAAATAGAAGACCTGAACAAGCAAAGCAGCCCACAACAAAACCACCTCCTGCCAACATACACCAAGCTGATAATGAGTGACTCATCAGTGCTAATATACTGTGCTAATTTTATCAGCGAACTTCACAGGCTTGGAGGAAAAACCTCGCTATGGCAGAATGGGCGAACAGCATGAAGCTTAACACCAACGTGGTCACACCATCAAAGCACTGCCGTGTTGTAAGTGCGTGCGCTGCAATGTCGACGCCTAAGTGCATGTCTTTTGTCATCACAACACCACTGGTCATTGTTAAGGAAGAACACAATATGTCTGTGTACATGGGATGCTTTAATTCAGAGATCTTCAACAAGGGGGTCCTTAGAGTCATTGCAGGGGGCCCCCAAATTTTTGTTAATTTTTGAAAGTTTTTTTTTCTTAATAAATTAAAATGTCTTGACATGAATCCAACATATTATTAGCAAATATAAATCCCCACTGATGATAGGCATACTGGCATATAGGTAAGGTGGTCACAAAAGTTGCCATCCCCAGTTACACAGTTAACCCTAAGGAGTCACTTGCCACAGGTAGCCAATGTGTAACATTAAAAGATGACTTATAAAATCATGCCAACAATTATTAATTTAATAGCTTAGTATTTAGGCTTTAGGGATTGTTTTGTTTTGAAGTGGCTCACTAAGCCCCAGAAATATTTAGCCATCTCAACCATACAATAAAAAAAAAGGGCAGTTTTGCTGCATGTTCAACGGTTGAATATCCTCCACAACATAATAAACTGCATTGGAAATTCTCCTCAACAGTACTGCAGTAGGTAGTGTGAGAGAAACAGAGAGAAAATGACAGTGGGGGACGGTGAATCATATAGTTTGAGGCACTGTGTGTTTTAACATCACCTACTGTATGCGTGAGAGTGATCTGCCATGGTGTTAGGCTGGGGTTTTCCCTGCCAACCTAAATGGTAGTTGGCTAAATCTTTCATGTTTATTTTTTTTTTGTATTCATTTTTAAAAACTAAAAGCTCCACATAAAAAGCTAACAACAACAACAACAACAGCATAAAATGCTAGATATTAGTGAAGTTTGACTTAAAGCGAGATTATGTAGGTTTTGTAAGACGAAATAACACATTCTTCCTCTTACAAAATGAAAGATAAATGAATACGCAATTAAAAAAAACATTACTTCAGAACACTCAGGGGTTTTTGCAGCTACAGCATCACTTGGTCTGGTATGACCAGTAGCGTATGGTGGCTAATGTTAGCTAATGTATGTTAGCAATGTACGACAAATTTTGATGTGTTACTGAAGTCAGTTTGTGACTCTAGGATTCTTCTCGTTACTTTTTCCACTACGCTACCATTATCCCATAACTGTCACAGGCAAATTCTATGGAGCACATTACGCATTAGTATTAAGAGGTTAAACGTGCGACATTATCCAAAACATACTGCACCTAATAGTAATGTGTTGACTAAAAGACAAAGTAAGGAGTTAGCCGTTTTTGTATTTGAACGTATGCCTTAGGCCCTGTTCACACGAGAACGCTCGTGGGTGATCAGATGTGCCTTTCGTTTAGATTGCAGCGTTTTTGGGGCTTAAAAACGCAAAAAAAGTGAAACCACCCTCCAGAGTGGAAATCTTAAAAACGCTCTACCCGTCTAAAGGGTAAAAAACGCAAAAGTCTGCAGCCTCTATTGTTGTGGCGGCTGGCGACCTACCCCATATTTCGTTACATAAATCAAAATATAGACTGATTACTCGCCCATGGCCACTCCACCGTTGGGTATCCACAGCCTGCCTATACTTGGTCCGGATGGCTTTCAGCTTTGGTGATATCTGACGTTTACAGAGAGCGTCTTTTTCGTGTGGATATGACATCCCTCCAGGTACAGGATACTGCTGAAGAAATTCGGTCCATATGTCTATATATTTGGACTGGGTGGACTATGCCCTGTTGTGCCACCTGTCTGTCCAGACAAAGTTGTCAGCTTTCATGTTTTGGTTTCGCGGTTACTAAGGAGAGAAGTAGAAGGAAGGTTCTACGCAGGCGCGCGGACTTGGTGGTGTTGCGTGGCAGTGCTTCAAGCTACTACCTAGCTGCCTGGTGTGCATACTACATCGAATTTTGTGTCACCATATGCACGCTGATTCCCCCCCCCCCCAAAAAAAACGCTCGTCTTAACGCGGGGTAAAAAGTGATAACGCAACGCCACTTTTGCGTTTTCTCTTCAGATCGTTTCCGTCTAAACATAGCCTTAGTTTGAGGTTGCTTTTGCATTTCAGATGATGTTTTCTTTAAAAAAAACAATGTAATATGGCACTCGAATGCACTAAATGGGTTCAGTTTTTTGACAGATGATATTATTGTATGCAATTGAAGCCATACATGTGTTTTTATGAGAAGGAAACCACTCTTTTGAATATGTACTACTGCTCTTCAATAAAAGCAAAAGTATTTCTTATCGGATTACACGATTAATTGATGGAATAATTGGTAGTATCCTCGATAACTACCTTGCAAATTGTTATCTTTTATTTCAAACGCCAAGCTATAATAAAGACCATATCCTGCGGATCATGTTATATTTAGGACTTTTTGAGAAACAGAAAGGATAGGTTCATCTCTGATACGTCACAGCTCGTGTGGGCCCGTGTCAGAGAAGTTGAGATAAGGTAGGGCTTGGCACTATAAGCCCTGCCACAGAGGTCGCTGCAGCATCTACAGAATCTATTTAAGACATCCTGTCCATTTAACCTGCTCCCCCATTCTGCTTGGCTACCCTTGGTCACTGACTAAGAAGTTTGCTGTGTGGAGGTAGGGGGGTGCTTAGCTTGTTGAAAACCTGGAGTGCACACAAATAGCTCATGCATGCACAATGTCTGATATACACTCCATCTCTATTAATATTTGAAATCCTGCAGTTGAATCTCTTGTCGCTCCCTTTCTCCCCTTCTACTGCTGCTCCATGCTATCCATCTTGTATGTATCGCCTGCTCCCTCGGTGAGGCAGGGGGTGCTCAGTGATTCATTTAAATGTAAGTGGAAATCTCAGAATATGTCATCATCCATGGCTGCAAAATTTGTTATGCCCAATTAGGACAGAATTTATATTCCAGGGGTTCGTGGGTGGTAACATATCAGCCATGTGGCTTTGTACTGTCCCTGCATGAGCAGGGTTGGGGTGTAATCCTGTAATAGGGTATATCAAGGGAATTGTAATATGGTTATTATACTCTTCGGGTTAGAGATGGATAAAAAGATGCAAACAAGTTGGACACTCGGGAGAATGCAACTGATGCCATTTGGCAGCAAAGTAGGTTCGTAGCAAATGACAAGTGACAGCCACCAAATCTTGATGACACTGTGTGTAAGACTTGCATGCGGACGGCGGCAAGCAGCAATGGAAATACATTCCCATTCCCATCTGAGAACCGTTCATCCACAAACTGCTATACGAATGAGCTTTTCGTCAAACTCGACTAACAAGTCCGAATCCATCCGACTAACAACAACTTGCAGACATTTGGGAAAACAGTGAAATATGAAAGGAAGAGTGCGGGGTGAGAAATCTGTACTTGTACATGCAATGAAATACCCTCATGTTTAACCGTGGGTGTAAACCCGAGTTAGTACCTACATACCTTAAACAGTATATGCTCTCTCCACTAAACTTTTTTGTACGACTAATTGAAAAAGACAGAATATATTGGGGTTTTGAGTACACAAGTCAAATTCCTCTAGTGTACTTTTGTTTTACTGCAGTATGCTAAAGATATTTAAGGGCACTCTTATTTCTGCAATCTGTGTAACAGTGTACTATCCCTTCCGCAATAATTATGTTTGTTGATTATCATCTTAAAAGCATAGCAGCAAGTCAAGAGTCATATATAAGTGTGACATGAATAATAACTTCGACCTTTGACTGACTCTCTCCAGCAATCACTATAATCCATCTTACTTTTGAACTTCCTTCCATTTGTTTGTGTATTTCTAATTTGTGTTCTAATGCAGTATTGCTCTTTGAATGCTTCTGTGTTGTGTACAGTAAAGCACTTTGACTTGCCTTCGTGTATTAAATGTGCTCAATAAATAAAACATTTTTTATTATACCTCAGTTTATACCAAGTTTAATTGAGGTATGACATGTAGAGCTATGCCAGAGACGGCAATATCCCTTTGCGCAGCTGATTTTAATGGATGGTGATTGATTCAGTAGGTAGGCCCGAGAGGTTAAAAAGATTAGCAATGAAGTTATTGCACGCTGATGAAAGCTTAGGCCAAAGTGTCCATGTGAATTACACTCCCCTGTGTATGACTTGAGTAAAGTTAATAAAATGATAACATCTCAGTGTCTTGAAGCTCTGGTGTGTATACCACTCTGCTTCTGCTGATGTTCACACACTGATTCTCTGAGGATTTTAATGATAATAAGATGAGTAGTGTTATTATCTTTTAAGGCCTGAGCCTTTCAAACCACTTCAACTACATCTTCTTTATTGCTGTTAAACACTATCTCACTCACACACACACACACAGACACACACACACACACACACACACACACACACACACAAACACACAAACACACACACACACACACACACGCAGTCTCCCTATATCCAGAGTGCTAATAATAGCTTGCCCATTAATCAACGACAGCTGTAATTATACTAATTCCAGTGTGTAATCTGATCAAGGTGAGGAAGATCAAATCACAGCCTTTTCTCTCCTGGTAGGCTTAAACAATCTGATTCGACTCGGTATGGTGGCTGATTAGTGTGGCAAAGTACAAGCACGTGTGTAAATAAAGCTATCTCTGTTGTCTGCAGGCCATTCGGGCTGCTAAATTGCTTTTTTATTAATTCAACAATGTCATATTGTTAGAATTAAACAAAAACCTACGAGGAATGGTCGGCTACCTACAGGAACACAGCCACTACGAGGTTTTTAATTGGCTTCGACAGGAAGCAGGAGGTCCCCGTGTTTTATGAAGAAATAGATTGCACTTCAGACATATTTTATTCTCATCTATGCTGCTTGTCTAGTCGGAGACCAAAAAAAAGGAAAGAAAAGCTAATTAAATACATATCTATACCTATGCAAGGGTAAGGGTTGATATAAAAAAGAAGAAGGCAAACACTACACACAAACACGGGGCAGCGGTCGCTCACTCTGTAGGGACTTGGCCTGGGAACCGGAGGGTCGCCGGTTCAAGTCCCCTTGAGCAAGGCACCAACACCCCAACACCAACACCCCCAACAGCTCGGGCAGCCCCCTCACTCTGACATCTCTCCATTAGTGCATGTTTAAGGTCCTGTTTGTGCATGCGTTTGTATTTTCGGGCCTATGTGTAATATACATCAACAGAGTGTGAAAATGTAATTCCCCCCCTGGGGATCAACAAAATATCTCTTCTTCTAACTGCTAATGAACATACTCATTAATTTTGTTTTTTTGACTGGAAACTACAATTAATGTTGTGATGAGCCTGACAGAAATGGTCCGTTTCATCTGTAGAACGCTAAGAAGATATTCCTCGCTCCGTTATGTGGTCTGTGTTAGTGGAGAGGCTGTTTGCTATTATTCAATGAATAAATATGAGAATTTCAGTGCGCTATATTCAAACGTGTGTGCGTGCAGCTCTGTGCGCTCACATCTCTCGGTGTTGTTTGTGTGTGTGTGGCTGACTGAAGGGAGTGTTTTATCTAGACTTATAATCATCTCCTGGCGATAATCCTTTGGGGGTGCTTCCATATAGCGACGCACAGGTTTCATCGGTGTGTGTGAATACTGTGTGACCTGGGTGTCAGATCAGATGGTCTGATCTGAGGTAGATGCATCTGTAATCACCTTGCCAAGCTGGTGCTAATTGGCTTCAACACCGTCTGTCGAAAAGTCGGTATGTGAATGTATGCGTGAGCGTTTATCATCGCAATATAGAGCAGCTTAAGTCTACACAAGAAACGAAAGAAAAGAAGACTCAAATTAGTAATGCCCCGATCAACTATCTTTGGCCTTTAATATTGGGTATTTGCCGATACAGATTCCCATCCGATGAATATATACAGTATATACCTAAGTGTTGATTGAATATGTGGCTCCCACACTGAAATAACAGCTGTAGCTTCGAAATTCGGCCCACCTTACCTTTCACGATCTACAGTATTTGATCCAAATACTGGAGCTCTACAGTAACACTCCACTCGCAGCTGTACAACAGTGCTGAAGAGTGATGCTTTCTTTCTTTTTTTAAAAAGACACTGGCTTGCAGAGAGCGCACACACCCGACACACACTCCCGACGACATCCAAGGTGCCGCCCGCAACGCTTGTCATTTTAACTGGTGAAAGTGGCGGTCGGCGCCGGCTTAAAATGAGAAGCTGCTAGCTGACTGTTGTGTAAACTGCCATTTGCTAAGCGTGAAACCAAATTATGTTTCACATCTACACACTAATATTCACTCGCATATGGAGTGAAATTCCCCCAGTGTAGTAGGGCTGTCAAAATTGGCCAAAAATGCCGTTCGAATATGCGTTCTAAAAAAAACAGAGGTTTGAATATATGCAAATATCTATTTGTGCGTTTTAGGTCTACAAGAGTTTAAAACAATACAACGGGAGACATACAGGAATTACTTGTGCAATGTTAGTCCTCTCTCTCTCTCTCTCTCTCTCTCTCTCTCTCTCTCGAGTGTGCAGGAGGCAGGACAGGACGCGGATTACACCGCCATCTCTGCAGTTAAAGATTTACGTTAGCGTCTTTGTGCCGTCTTCTTCTTCACTTACGGTAACCGCATGATAGAAACGCCATCAACGCGCCCACTCGCTCGCTCTTCCGGATTGGCTGAGCTCAATCAGACTGGAAGCGGAACATTAAGGCAGCGGGGGCCCGATCGCGCGAAGCAGATAGCCGCGGTAGTGACGTGTTTTTTTTACATATAATATTCAAATATACATTTTTTACGTTTCTTTTTACTTTCGAAGATGTATTCAAATTTAGAATATTCGTTGACAGCCCTACAGTGTAGAAGTAGCACTCGTTGGTCTTGTAAGTGCTATGTTAGCATTACGACTGTAGTAAGCAAGTTAGCTGTGCAAATGTTTTGCTTACTTTAGAGTTGCTTGATTTTTTTTGCGATATTGGAATCGGTATGGACCTTAGACATGATGCATCAGCCAGGCCCTGCTGGACACTTTGCTTGGACACTTTGCTTGTGACACTTAAAATGCCACACATGTATAATCACACTCATACTGTATACACACACGTCAGCACCAAATAATGATAGCTAGGGTCATCAATCATCCAAAAAGTACACAGAGCTGATGTTAGAGTACAGAAACGTAAACACAACCCTGCCATTGTAGTAATATGACGTTCAAACACTGACCCTGATGCAGCATCGAGTCCTAGCAGTAGTTTGTACAGGAGGAAAACAGATGTCACTGAGACAGTAAGCAGACTTACTCTGCTTGGCCGAATCTACTTTATCAGTGATAGCAGCCTCTGTTATGGCTAAATGACTACATTGTTTTCACATCTGGTCACCGCTTCCACTTCCCGGTTCCAAAACAAACGTGGGCTTTGATACAGGATCCACCCGTCTCCCGTCCGGTCGCAGGCATGGATGGATGGAAACCAGCGTACGATGTACGATGCACTTTTGTATGGCAGCTAGCAAGGGTAAGGAAAGAACTGAGAGAGAACGTGAGAAACAGATCAACAGAGAGTGTGGGTGCCAAGTGTGAAAGAACGCAGGTGGATTCCTCTCGTATAAATACATGCTGATCGGTGTGATACAGTGCTGTGAAGCACTCTGGCTTCTGGATCATACAGAACATATGGTGTTGGAGCGCCTGAAGAGAGAAGCCAAACTACAGTAACATAATTCTATTAAAACATAACGCACCATCTATTTTAAGAGATTTAATAACGCTGACGTTGATCACATTAGACTACATGACTACGTGCTCACCAGAAAAGAGTCAAAATCAGCAGCTTTCCAAAAGCAACATTACAGTGCAATGATTTATGAGGATGAATATTGAATTGAATATTAGAAAAGATGAGTGATGTTAGAAGGGATGTGCAAAAAAATCGATTGAATCGATTCACATTCGAATCGCGATTCAAGCTCTACCGATTCAAAATCGATTCATAGAATTCCAAAAACCAATAAAAATTTTTTTTTTATTATAGGTCTACTGCAATCACATGGGAAAAGTAACATTTAAATACTGTGAATCGTTTTTTTGAATGGAGAATTGATTTTGAATCGAATCGTGCACCCCTAGAAGGAACTCTTTAACCGAAGCCGAAATAAGGCAATTTCGTCTCTTTTCTACCAATAAAACTAATACCATTGGAGCTTTGCTTCACATTTAAACCTTGGCCCTGTTTGTTTTCCTTGACTTTTGGTAATCACATATCAGTTTCATCTACCAAGGCACACCTCACCAGCTGCTACTGAGTGAGGGCTTCAGCCCAAAGAGGGAAAACATCTCCCGCTTTTGGATTTTCCAGAGTCAACCAATTTTATATTATAACTGAACAATGGAGACCACGCTTTCTTTTTGTTTGTAATTTGGGAACCTATAAAACACATGACCATCTGTTACATCTGGTCAATGCTGGAGGGGTCAGAGCCCCTGGTGTGTGGACAGAGATTTTCAAACTATGTGCGGGGAAGAAGAGTTGCAAGGGGGTTGTGAAGGGAGAGACACGAGGCAAAGAGATCGTTTGCCGGTGTTGTGGAAATAACGGGAAGTTAATTATTGTTGTACACACAGCTCATGAAGGAAATAAGGTTCTTTAAAACCTGTAGCGCACGCTTGCTCCAATTCGTAACTCAGTCAAATCTGAACATGCAAGCATGGTACACATATTCTTAGGTCCAATGTGACTTCCGAGGACGCCATTATCCTTAGAACTCTAGAACTTGTTTGAGAATCATCACGTCCCAGTGATAGTTGTCCGTCCATGGGTACAATGCTAATAGCTAATTCAGCATACTTTAAATGGTGCCAGTGTGGTGGCCAAAAAGTACAGGTTGTCTGAGGTGAGACCCATAGTGTTCAACTTTAAATACCACTGTTGTGGGACATTATTTGCAGGTACTCACTAAATGTCAAATATTTAAAAATAATAATAATAATAATAATAGGATTACGGAGGGCAATATAATTTGCTACTGAACATAATTTAAACCTATTAATCATTTTAGGAGGCTGGAGCCCATTAAATGCTTCAGTAATAGAATCCCAAGCAATGTGGGGAGCAGTTTTAATGGACCTTCACTAATGTGGGTCAGTCCAGCAGGTTTGCTATCAAAATGTCAACAGAACCTCCATATTAAGTGGCAGAGGGGTTAGCCTAGGCATTAAATACAGTATATAAAGTAAAATGTTCTCTGGTGCAGTATTTTAAAACTGCCCCAGCTTGAAATGCTTGGACTAGAGTGAGAGACTGAAACAACATTAGCTAACAACTTGCCTAACATTTTAGCAATGGCCCTGGTTGCTGCTGATTGAGAAAAACACCGTGGTAATAGGTTCATAATATGTGGCGCTAAACATACAGTAAATACAGTGTGTGTGTGTGTGTGTGTGTGTGTGTGTGTGTGTGTGTGTGTGTGTGTGTGTGTGTGTGTGTGTGTGTGTGTGTGTGTGTGTGTGTGCATGCGTGTGAGCCAATGTGTGTGTCTTCAGACAGGGAAAAAGCAAAGATAAACTCAAATCTCGATTCAGACTTGTCCAGCGACACACAGTAGCAGGCCTTCTCTCAGCTTTATACATGACACCATGACACCTCAACACACAATCCCGAATTATAAAATCCTAGCTGTGGGACTAAAGGTCACCTTTCCAGCAGTTCGCATTTCATTGGTGCACTGCTTAGATGCACACACACAAAAAAAAAAAAACTCTGGCTCATGACACGATGAAATATTGCTGGCCTAGTTCCTGGTGGTAGAAAGATTAAATCATCTGAGGCAGCCGCCTTCGTAGCAGCAACAAGAAGAAGAAGAAGAAAAAAAAAAAGATCAAATAAGGTGTGTCATTATTGCACACAGCTCTCATCTTCCATCACTCAGTGAGGACCTGACACTATCATCTAGCGTATCACAGCCATCAATGTAACCTGCAACAGTGACACCAAGCAAAGTGTACTCAGGGCTGCGTACATTAGCAATAGCTGTTTTTACAGTGGATTTATGAAGTGGATGCTCTAAATGCTCAAGAAGA
Source organism: Perca fluviatilis (assembly GCF_010015445.1). Classification (NCBI taxonomy): domain Eukaryota; kingdom Metazoa; phylum Chordata; class Actinopteri; order Perciformes; family Percidae; genus Perca; species Perca fluviatilis. The sequence goes on from NC_053123.1 coordinate 8,525,938, forward strand.
GTACCACAGAAACTGTTGAGGGATTGGCCGCTTCTCAGTTTTCCTCTCCAGATTTCCCCAGCTGGTTTTGCAAAAAACCTCTCCAACCGAAAAAGAATCTGCCCGGTTGGTTGACTCCGTCTTAATACATTTATAAAAAATATACCACTAGAGTGCCACAAGTTTGTCCGATGCCCGTCTCACTCTACTACCCAGCAGCAACGCAGCACACTGTGGCTGGATGAGCGCTGGCTGTCTCGCCAACACAGCACTAAATATTCATTACAATAATGGAAGCGAGGTGGACGCAGGAGGGGAAGATGCCATGTGCGGTGTGTTTCGAACCACACGGGCCACATGAATGCCGCTGCCTTAATCACACACAAATGTCAGCGCACACAGAGAACGGGACATTGGCTAAAAAGTCAGCATAACAACTAGGCCCTAAAGGAAATTTGCAGCAGGTTTCTGCTCGCATGTCTCCATGCGAAGGGCTGTTTTGCAGTTTGATGATGTAAGCAAACAAATGTGGGGTTACATCGCCAAATGCAACATACGTGGTGTGTGGTGTGTGTGTGGGGCTGATACAGAAGCTAATGCTGTCATGGTTTAAGGATGTCTGCTTTCTAAAGGAGTGGCGGATGAGGAAGACAGGCTGAGCTGACCACTGAACTGAACACGGTTCTATGCCTTTTTATACTTTTTCTCTACCTTTACCCTGGGAGAAAAAAAAAAAAGAAAAGAAAAGAAAAGTCTTAACAAGGACAGCATGGTGCCATCACCTGAGCGCCACTGAGCACAGCCCCCATGCAGCAACCTACGGTGATCAGAATCATCTCAAGGCGGCCCTCCTTCTCTACCTGACAGTTCCTTGCCCCGAGCACCCAGCAGGAAAATGGAGACTATTTAAGAGGGCTGCGAGGAGGGCGGTAAATGTCTCCTCTTGTCAATAACACCACAGGTGTCTGAGCTGTCCCTGGCTCTCCACGAACAATAACTGCTCCATTAAAATGTTAAAGACTCAGCCGAAGGGGCACCCGAGGGACTCTGTATTGCACTTACATAAAGTTGAGGGGCTTGCGGGCTTGCGAGAGACAGAATAAAAAAAGAATAGCCAAAGTTGATGCAGAAGAGAGATAGGGCTGGGCAATATATCAATATTATATCGACACCAATATAGGAGGCTAGATATGTGTTGTCTTTTCCTGGTTTTAAAGTCTGCATTACAGTAAGGTGATGTCACTTTCTGAACTTACTAGATTTTACTAGCGGTTTTATTATTTGCCTTTACACACTTAGTCAGTGTATCCACATTATTGGTGATTATTTATCAAAACTTTAATTCTGTTAATATTTTGTGAACGCACCAATAGTCAACCCAACAATATCTGCGCAATATCGTCATTGATGTATTTGGTCAAAAATATCGTGATATTTGATTTTCTTTTTTTTCATATCGCTCAGCTCTAGGACAAGATATTCTGACTTTCGGTTCCTGGCTTGCGCAAATATTCTCTATAACTAAGGACACGCTGCACCAATGGTATGAAACTGTATACACTTCCTGTCTCCTAAATGGCCATGGCCTCGTTTGTAAGAGTAGTGAACGTTGTGCGGATGGATGAAAAGTCATATTTGCATAATTTATTTCCATTTTCTTTTACAAACATTAGATATTTACGCAGCTTAAAGCCACAATCAGCATTACAAAAATGCGTTTGTCACAAGGTTTGTTAACGGTAGCTGATGTTAGCTTATCCGTGTTGCCAGAGTTTGTTCCGGACAGAAAGAGGTCTCAAACTAAGTCCATTTTCTCCGTATTTCTCCCCCTGAAAAATGCTGTTTTAGTGTCAGAATGTTCTGGAGATATGTAGGCTTGTGAAAAATGGATCGCGTATTTACCTTGGCGACTATGTGGCGAAAGAATTGGTTATAATCTGTGTCCACGTTCACTTCTCCCATTGGAATCATGACACTCAGGACCTGCCACTAGTGTCCTAAAGAGACGTGGCATGACACATGACACAGATACAGGAAAGTACTCTGAGTTGGGGCGTCTCGGTTCTAAAGCGTCTCTGGTTCAAGCTCCAAAAACACAAGATCCTACACACCCCATATTACAACTCTATAGCGCCTATTATTATACCCACCCTACCTGATAAACACCCACGTCTTTACAACTCCGTGACTTCGGTGTTCGGTTAAAATCTCAAGCCCAAGCCAAGATAAACATGAGGACATGCCTATGGATCATCAGGGTTATTTTTTTTCAGACTTTAGAAAGCTCCTCAGGAGCCACAGAGGATTATATACAACCATGTTCACAGGCCGAGTAGTACTCCCAGTCATCGTCATCAGAATGAGTCACCACAACATGAAGGCACAAATAGACACATATACATTCTGTATGCTCTATACACAAATGTATTTCCATGCCCTATAATTAATCATCCATACCCAACGGAGTAAGGGTTTTGAGATTGAGCCGAATTGGGGGTAAGTGGAGGAGACAGGCAAAGAGAGACAAAAAGAGAGGGAGGAAGACTCCAGGATCCCCTGATATTTGAGCCAATCTAAAAATAGCCACACTGGAGCGGAGGTATGAATTGTACTCCTCAAAGTCTTCAGACAACAAAAGGAACAAAAGAGAGAGCCAAAACTGCAAAAACTACACCACGGGTGATGTGAGTTGGCATCAGGTGCATGTATTAGTTACACCGCTGTTTATGAACTCTGTCTCATACTTAATATGAACCCTCTTCATTTCTGAGTGATTGGTAACCTTACTCCTCATTTGGCTCAACTGTCACTGGAGTAGCTCCAGGGTTGAAAGAGTCATGTAGTCAGCACACTGCAGCTTAGGCACAATTCTGACTTTGTTTTGCATATGAGATAGCAACGGCTCTCTGTTGACAAGAGCAGATTCTGTTCTCAATTATCGGTTATCCTGTTGTCAAGTGTGCACAGTATATCAGCCAAATTGTCCCTTAAAAAAACCTCTTCAGCACGTTGTCTTTTTTGTTCCGTTATTGCACTTCTGTCTTCTCCGAGCGTACTCCCTGAAATGCATCCATGTTACGATTTATCTGCAATGTTGCTCATCTAGTAATCCCACGGTTGCACCGGTTTGTCACATTGTGTATTAGTGCCAGCTAAATGCCTGAAATGCCACAGTTCTGAACTCACCGTTCCACTGAGTAGTCGAGGGGGAAAGGTGTTTTATTTGCCAATCCTTTAGAATCCCCAAAGGCCGCACGCTGCGCCTGCAAGAAAGAAAGTAGATCATTAATATATGTGTGATGTGGCTCTATATATAAAGTATTATGAACTAGTTCATAGAGTATAAAGTCTATGGAGTACGTTAATGTCTTAAAAATAAATATTAAATAATAGCTAAATACATATCTGAAAAGATCTTTCTTCGAATATGGCATCAAAAAATATTGAATTAACGTACAAGAGTCTGGTTTAGAGTCATTCTGCATAAAATCCTCTGTACTCAGACACCCTGCTTTTAATAGTGTAGTGCTGAAATAAGGCTTGACTGGTGTCAGGCACAGGGTGTAGGATTTCTTAAAAGGAGCTGACATGTGACTTTTTTTGAGGCACATTCGACCCAAAGCGGCAATGAAACAAGGCCAAGAATCTCCGCAGGCGGTCAGTCGGACGTCACGGATCACCACTACATAAGAAGAACCCGCTGGCCAACACCCTCCTGACCCTGCCCCGGGCCTCTCGACTCAAACCAGCACCAAACACGTCAATACCACAACAGAACAGCATTTGCAGAGTGGCAGTAAACAGCCAAGACAACCACAGAGGTGTGGGGAAAATGAAGCAGATGCTGCCCCATTGTCCAATCACATTAGGGATAGTGATCCACTGTCACAGGCACAAGGACAGAACACTAAAAAAAAAGGGAGGTGACGCTGGCAAGGTTTAGCATGGAGTGAACCTAAAGGCCAGGACACACCAGCCAGAGGGCCGACCGTCGACAGAAAAGCCAGTCGAGATGATCAGTCGGGTCCCCGAGGTCCAAAGAACTGCCTCGGGACACACTGAGGCGACACCGACTTGAGAAACGTAATAAGTCTCCATAGCAGCAGGTGGCGCTACTCTGTATTGTTGCCCAAGAAATGAAAACCGGCAGCTGATTGGACGAACGCGTCACATGGGTTTGTTTTCTCCGGAAATTCAAAGCCAGACTGTCATGGCGGCTCGTTCAGAATACAATCTCATATTGTACTAAAATAGTTCACTGAAACGTGTTTCTGAAAACATTTTAAGAGAGAAATAGGCCGTGCAGTTGCTGAATCTGTCTTCATTTCAGATCAACAAAGATTTTGAGAGACTCTAGTCACGCTCATTCCGCTCGCCATTTCCGGGTGAGTCCCGACTGCCCTGCCTCCGACTGAACAAGTCAGGTCGGCCAAAATGAACGCCGACAGCCCCCCAGACGGGACGCACCGAACAGACTCGAGTCACTGACCTCGCCAGACTGTCCAACGGCCGATTATCGTCCCCGTGTGTCCCGGCCTTAAGTCGCACATTTATGTGAATACCAAGTAACATATATGAGCAATGGAAGATCATGCACCAGTATTATCATTAAAAAAAAAAACTCTGAACAAACCTCACGAATACAAATAAATCAAGATTCTTTAAACCAATACCTTATACTTTACTTTAGCAGGTCTACGCTGAAAAGAGTTGGCTTGTCCCTTTGAAAAGAAAAAAAAAAAAAACCCTGTGGGGTGATTGTTGCAGACCATATGGTATCTGCTTGGGCATATGGGCAACTTGGTTGCAAAAAAAAATAAAATAAAAGACACTGTGTCTCCCGCATCCTCCTATGTCCTGTGGATGTGTGTGTGTGTGTGTGTGTGTGTGTGTGTGTGTGTGCGTGTGTGTGTGTGTGTGTGTGTGTGTGTGTGTGTGTGTGTGTGTGTGTGTGCGCGTCATCTGTATTCAAGACATCCACCAAGGTGCTCTACACCTCCCGGAGCTGCCACAAGGATCTCTTGCACAGAAGTCACCTACTTAAGTTAGCTTCAATTTACATATTTTGCCTTGCAACATGTGCATGTGGCTTTCAAGTGAGTTCAGAAACTGTAACCAAGAGCATATAAGGCTTACATATTTTAAGCATACAGTGCACACAGCTCTTCATATTCACACTCATATTTCTTAGATGTGTCCGGCTCACACATCCTAGCTTTGATGTAACGTAGCTGAAACTGGCCTTGGAAGGATTCTGTGAAACATATATACCAATATATGAGGAACATCCTTCTTTTCTACAATCTTGTTACATTTCCTAACCCTACACAGCATGTACCAGCTTTGAAATTCATTTTTTTTCTTTACCATCCCTTTCCAGTTGTGTGGCTTGACGTGAGCTAAAGGCAGTAATGTCTCTGGATCGTCTACGTACTGTATGTACAAGAGAGATGTGGTTGGGGTTTTGTTAATAAAATGTACATTTGTTACACAAGTCAGCTGTGAGTTGTGCTATGACTCACCTTGTGTTTTCTCTCTCTCTCTCGTGTCTTGTGACCAAGTAATGTAACAGAAGAGGAGGACGGGCTACGCATGCAGGCCTAGTCTTTAAGGGCATAAGTGTGCACTGCCAATTAAGCAGTAGTGAATACACATCCATTTTAGTTTAAGAACATTCAGCCACAACTACTATCTGCTCTGGGGATTCTGCCGTGCCTCCTCCACTAACTATCAAGAGCAGAGGGAAAAAAAATGAATCCAAGGGGCTAGTGCTGACAGCAGAGGTTAACTATAAGAAGGTCCGCAGTGAAACAACCCCGTAACAAGCCGAAATCTCATTATAACACTGCATCGAGACGCACTCTTTTGCTGAAATGGAGGGGAATGACTTGTGTCCCATAGATGACACTTGCTTCCCTCCAGCAGTAGCAAAGAATCTGCATTATGTGCTCCATCCTGACAGTCGTTTCCACTGTGCCTGCTAAGTCTGTTTAATAAATCTAAAAATCCTCAGCAGCTGCAAGTCTTATTGAATTCAGCCCCTGATTCAGTGCTTTTTACACAGACTCTGCATTCTCTCCAACTACCGCTGCTCTTCCACATGAGCAGCCAAACACGGCGGCAGATGTCAATCACGATACATTAAAGACAACAGCCGGTAAGCAATTTAGCGTTGATGACTCATGGAACAAAACGCATGGGTTGCCGATTCTTAAATTAGCTTTGCACGTCACTTCTTAATTTGTGAAACCTGAAGAGAAATATGTTTTGTTTTGTTTTTTTCTCCAAAGTGTCGACTGCTGTTAATGGAGCCTGCCCTGAGCTAATCCAAACTTTCAACACAGCGCAATTAACCCCGATTCCAGAGAGTGAGAAAAACAGTTCACTTGCATTTCTGTTCTGCCATCACATTTCCCAGGGGCAGAAAGCCAAAACATTGTTCAATGATCTGTGTTTCTCGCTTTCAGTTAGTTAAGAAGCGATGCTATTGCTACCAATTAGAAAACAACAAGTGCAATATTGGTTCATCAGTGGCTTCAATATAGGCTACATCCTCAAATCATCTGCAGTCTCACATAAAGTGCTCATATTATGCTTTTTGGCTTTCCCCTTACCTTTATTGTGTCATATATTTTTTTTGGGCACGTTATAGGTTTACAAAGTGAAAAAGCCCAAAGTCCACCCCAAAGGGACTTACCATCTCCAACAGAAAACACTGTTCACAAACTGCTCCAAAAATCTCTATTGTAGTCCAGCCTTTACTTCAGAGACAAACGTGCGTCACTTAGTAACACACGTTATAATGCTCGCCTAGCTGCTAGCGTGGCACACCCTCATACTCTGCTTCTGACTGGCTAGTAGTCCTTACATAGGTACTGAGCATGTGCGACTCCCAACAAAGATATATAGGATAGATAGGGATAGAAGTGAGATGTCTCACTCTGTAGCTAAAACAGAGAGCTCAACGCACAGGGTGAAAAGAGGAGCTGCAGCAATGTGCAGTGCAACAAAAGTATGGTGTTTTTGAAAAATTAAACCATGTAAACCTATTGTGGTACAACCTCTAAATACAATTATGAACCTGAGGATGAGCATAATATGAGCACTTTAAGACCATGATTAAGCCTCTCTCTGGTTTGTTTTTTTCTTCTGTAAGGTTGAGAAAATAAAACAAAGATAATAGCTCACTGAGATATTAGATGCATATTTTACAGAACACTTTGCAGACCAAACTGCTAAGAATGCAGTCAGTGTTACACTCCTCTCTTCTGACTGTCATTTTGACAGTACGACTCAGTGAAGGAAGACTTGCAGTATATGTATGTTGTCTCTGAAGCATTATCTCTTTAATATCAATCAATATTAAGTCAAAATGTATGTTTTCCCTTTTTACAAAGTTGCTGACTCCTCCCTCTGAGTGTCACACGCTTATGGTCAACACTGGTCTAACAGCACGTATCTCCACATCACAAATCTTAATATTCTCGGACAATTATGTACAATAATTACTTGGTGCAATAATTTATCAGCTACATGTACAAAGCATGTATTTATTCACTGCTGCTACTTATATTCACACTGTACTCATTCATGTTCTTACTGTATTTATGTTGACACTACTGCACTACAACAGAATTTGTACAATCCATTTGAAACAATATTTTAAACCTAAACTACTCACTTACTTTAGGGGTGGGGAAAAAATCGATACAGCATTGTATCGCAATATTTTCCGTGCAATACTGTATCGATACACAGACGCCAAGTATTGATCTTTTATTACATATGTGTTGGTCAGTTTGTCTGCTTGACACAATCCCATTTTGCAGCAATAAAATTGAAGTGAGCTGAACAAACAGAGAAATGCATCTTTTTAGATAAAACAGATGTTGACAAAGTTTCTTTTGGGGACATCATTTGAAATTTGGAAAATTTTGAAGTTGGAAAAAAGCCAATAAATATTGCAATATTTTTATATCGTGACATAAGTATCGTGATGATATCGTATCGTGAGGCCTCTGGTGATTCCCACCCCTAACTTACTTCTACTTAACATTTTTATTTATTTATTACTGTAGCTATACACTTTATACACTTAGTGACCTGCTCTTTTCTTACTCGTATTTTAACTTGAATTGGACTGTGAGCAACTGCAACTAAATAATTTCCCTGAGGAGATAATAAAGTATTCTGATTGCTTGCTATACAGTAATTGGTTAGGACTTGCTATTATGATTTTATGTTCAAATAAAATAATTTAAAAAACCATAGACGTGCTCCAAGGCCACGCCCAGATGTCCACAGATGTTCCACAGCAACAACAACAAAAAAACTCATCTGTGACCTGTGAACGGAAACACTTGTCATCTACGACAATTAATATTTCTGCATGGCAATCTGAGGTATTTCTAACTGACTGGCATTGGCATTGGCTCTGTAAAGCTGGTTTTACTCCTGATCCTTAGTTTATGGTGTCCTGTTGCATCAAAAACACAGTGACCTTCTTTTAAACACTGGATCTCTTTCCTAACAGACGGTGTTAGTGAGCTGGCAAATGACTCGTGGCGCGCACAAGTACAAAGGCAGACTTCAATTACAATTAATGATGAATGGTAGTGTAAGCTGGCAAGCGTAAACTTCCTTTAATTTTATATGACCTCTTTCAGTAACATCTCAGTGACCCTGACAGTTATTACCCACTGTTGCATACAGATGTATTTGTGAGAATGATCACCCACTATATGTTTTATCTACTGTTCTCCTTTCAAATCCCTCTGAAAGATGCTACTTAATTTGACACCTTGAACTTCAATATATCAAAAAAAAAACCATACTACATCAAGATTCTGCATTTAAATTAGTGCTACAATTCTCTTTGAAAAGTGCGACATATTTCAGCAGTGAAACTGACGGGCCAGATGATGCTGATAGATGAATGCAACAAACTTCAGCACGCTTCTACATCATTATGCAGATGGCGTGACAGCTGATGGCTTTTTGGGCCTGTTGGCTGCCAAAAAGCCTTCACTTCTTAAAAAAAAAAAAAAAAACTGAAATCGGGGATTAGGATGAAAGTCACATAGTGGGGAGGTTTGTGAGGGAGAGAGGCGAATGACTCATTCTCGCTTACTCAAAATGCTGCTGCAAAAGGTATCTTTGGGGAATTAACATCTAGTCAATCCAATTGAGCTGCTCAGCGGCCAATATCAGAAAGCCATAAATGTGAGTGGCTGCGGGAATGTAAATTGTGCAGGCGGTGCTACGAATAGGCCTGCATGGTCAGCAAACCTTTCCTGGTTAAAAAAAGTTTTTAAGATAAAGGTCGCAGCATAAACCCCTCTGCAATTTGAATTAAGGGCATGTGATCAAAAGTGCCTTGTTAGTGTCAAAATGTGACATGAGCGCAATACCGATGCAACACCAGTTTGAAGTGTGATGTGTCAACTGAGAGTCATAATGAAATGCTTTAAGAACAAAGCACTAAGCCAAGTCTTTTTTTACAGGAATGAACTATCCTGAGGATGAAGGAAAAGAGGGATTCGAAACTCTAATGTGTGTTTGCAACACTCTTTCTGTAGCCAATGCAGTTAGCACCCCAATGCCTATCTTATTTCTTTCTCCTTTGCGACTGTCTACCCATGCACCTTTCTTTTTCCTGACCCATCTTCTTTTCTTGCTTGCTCCAAAAAACATTTGACTCTTTTGACACCTCTGTTGACAGCTTGGTGCATCTTGCCAGCGCACAAGGCAGCAAAAGACACGTTTCAGCCCGACCCCCACAAGGAGCTACAGAAGATTCGGTTTCAGCTGATGCTTGACTAAAAGCCAAAAGAAGGCATTAACAAAATGTAGGGCCGACAGTCTAAAGTATTACCATTGCAAATAAGGCCAACACTATATCAACCATTTTATTGACTTATAAGAAAGTGAAAACAACCAAAAAGGTCCCTTTTTCAGTCACATAATTAATGTTTTGCATTTTTGATTGTTTTTTTGATTCATTAACTCAAAGGCAATTGAGCCGACCCTTGCTCAATTCAATTCAATTAAATACACTTAGGGGTTTTGCCTCTTCATCCTGACCTGGAGCCATAGACTGTAAAAAGAATGGACGAAGCTTCCGGGTCTGAAAAGTGGGGCCAATTTAGAATTCTTTTCAACCTGCATTCTATCTAATTTCGAGCAGGGGGAAACTCCACTGTTTGCAAAAATAAGACAGTTTCTATGGAAGTCTATGGGGAAATGACCCTACTTCTCTCTTGATTTATTATTTCAATAAACATTTTTATAATGAGTTTATGGTCTTTTTTGCTAGTTTCAAGTCTTCTTCGATACAGCATCGTGTTTATTTAGTACGTTATGGTCCCATTTATTTAAAAATTGACGATAAAGCAGGGATTGCTTTAGGGCGTGGCTACCAACAAGCTGTTAATTAGAACCATAACAGAGGCTTAGCAATGCGTGTCCACGATCGAAAAACGGCAACTTTCCCTCTTTAGCGTTTAGCTTAGCGCAGCGCCACTGCAACCCTAAAAAACACCGGCTTGGCTGCTTCATTCGCCCCAGCTCCAACCTCCCATCAAAACTAGTCACGTCCGGTTTCAAAACCAAGATGCCAAATGCAAAGCTTCAAGGCGGCAGTCCACAAACCAATGGGTGACGTCGCCGATGCTACGTCCATTATTTTTACAGTCTATGCCAGTAGCGTATGGTGGCTAATTTTAGATGGTGTTAGCAAACTTTTGATATAGGTTAGTTGCTGTGTAACTGACACCATTGAGTTAGTTTGTTGACTTTATAAATGGTTATCTACTTGGGCTACTATTACACTACGTTTTAGCATTTTTTCTATTCCTGTATTTGCCAATTGTGGCCACAGTGCTACTGATGACACAAGTTAATATCATCACAACTAGCTCGTTTGACCACTGACCAAACACTGCTTGCACAGCTACTGTTGTCATAGCACTATTAAAGTATTGTCACAACAATAATAACTCCACGGTATTTCCTTGAAAGCACAACTGTTCATTACACCTTGTTGTACACCTCGATATTGAAGAGCAACTCTTGACATTACTACAAAGGCTAAATGTTGTGGAAACTACGTACGCCTGAGAGTCACTTTGCATTTTCTCACTCTGACACGGACTACACATACTGTACACACACAAACGCAAAGACACACATTCAGCCTGATTAACCCTCCGGCTTTGGTACACAGTATAGATTATGAGTCACAACCACTCATTAGAAGAGGACTAAACAGAGCGGCTGCATTAAACGAGGTCACGCTTGGTTGACTGACTCCATCACATACATTGTAACCCCACATTGTCACCGTGGGCAAAAGTGTTCGTGCATCCGTGTGTATATCTGTTAAGGCCATGCATAAGACCCATGCATTTTGCTTTGAGCACAGGCAATGAACTTTAAAAAAATATCTGGATACCAGTAGTCGGGTATACTCCTTTATTTTGCTCTTCTGTGTTTATTGCAGATTCTGCAATAAACCCAAGCTGTTTTTATTTTAACCGTGACTGTATGATAAACTAGTTAACAGTGATAAAAACTGCAAATGGTTTGTCGTAAAAGATGTGTAAATGTATTTACACATGTATTATTATTATTATTATTGCACAATTAGTAGAATACATTTTTATTTTATTTTTGTATTTTTAGTGTAGGTGCTGCTGCCAGTCATGTGATGGTGACACTGTTGAGAAAAACAAATATCTTCATCATTATCAATTAAACTCTGAACAAGACAGAGTCTACAGCCACGCTTGCTCTAAAGCCCCTGACACACCAACCCCACGGCCGACCGTTGGCAGAAAAGGCAGTCGGACTGATTAGTCGGCTCCCCGAGGTCCAAAAAGTGCCTCAGAACACACTGAAGAGACGCCGACTTGAGCGTGTAATACGTCTCCATAACAGTAGGCGGCGCTAATCTGTATTGTCGCCCAAAAAAATTAAAACCGGCAGCTAATTGGACGGTCTGGTTGCTCCGGGAATTCAAAGCCAGACTGTCATGGCGGCTTGTTCAGAATACGATCTCATATTGTACTAAAATAGTTCACCGAAACATGTTTCTGAAAACATTTTAAGCGAGAAATAGGCCGTGCAGTTGCTGAATCAAACTTCATTTCAGATCGACAAAGGTCAGTTTAAAAGATTTTCGTCAGATTTTGAGAGGCTCTAGTCACGCTCATTCCGCTCCCTGTTTCCGGGTTAGCACTCTACCAATCAGATGGCTCATTTGAGTCCGACTGCCCGTCCTCCGACGCAACATCTCAGGTCAGCCAAAATGAAGGCCGACGGCTCCTTGGACGGACGACGGCACGGAGCACACCGAACACACTGGAGTCACTGACCTCGCCAGACTGTCCGATGGCCGATTATCGGGTTGGTGTGTCACTGCCTTAAGAGGCTGCACTTAGGCCATGCAGTGCTTTATGCCAACATGCTAACATGCTCACAATAACTGTGCTAACATTCTGATGTTTAGCAGGTTTAATGTTCCACCCTAGTTGAGCATGTTCACATGCTAACATTAGCCAATTATCACTAAACTCAAGTACAGATGGGAATGTTTTGCAGACATAAGGTCGTAAACATAAAGTATTATGAATAAAATTGTGACCTGATGATGGCGCTAGAGCTAGAGGAAAAGTTGATGAATGTGTGTAAAAATCTTTCATGGTAATATTTTTAACAGGTATTTCAGTCAGGTCCAAAGTGGTGCACCAAACAGCTGACAATGCCATCCCTAGAGCCCTGCTGCTAGCATGGCTAAAAACAATACCATTCTAAGACAAGGATGGAGGTAAAAAACAAAGCCTGGAACTTGTACTTTCCACTTTGAAATTTAAATATTGAAATTTGTTCTGACTCTAAGTGAACAACTTTCTGATTAGCATGGTATAAACTTGGCAAATACAACACATGGGTTCAGTTAGCCAACATCCTCTGTGGCCTGGAGGGTTTAGCACTCGCTCTTCCTGCACAAGTACCACATGTAAACACAGACATGTGAACACAGAACTAATTCAAATATAAAACAGACCAGTCAGATTCAAATCTGGGCTCAATGGATTAGTGTGTCTATGCAAACATTAACCTCATAATCAACAAAACCAAGAATTAAAGTAAGGTAATAGGGACTGGTTTGAATCTATCCATCCTTCTGTTCGTCTGTAGGTCAAAAACGTATATTTAGATTTACACACATTTACTTTAACCTTGTTAAGCAATAGGGCTGCCCAATATATCACCATTTTATTGAAATCGCAATATGGACTAGTTCAATATCCAAATCGCAGGAGGGGCACAATATTTGTTAAAGGCAAAATATGTGTCAAACAATTCTGAATGAAGTATTGTGGTGCTGCAGAGACGTCCCGGCCTACAAATCCTATCCTACAGACTAAAGAAAAAAGCGGTTTGGTACAGATCCTCGCACAAATCACACTATAATCATTTGAATTTTAATTATTTTCAATGAAAATGAGAATAATGATACAAAAATGATCATTCCCTCCAATATCGTGAATCATACCGTCATTTTCCTAATATCACGCAGCCCTATTAAACAAGGTTACAAACAAGTCTACAAACACGTCAAATGTTGGAAGGGCTAAAATCCCTTTAGAATTGCTTTTATTTGGACCCATTTCAGTCATGGTCATCAGTTTTTCCTGGTGACACAACCCTCCAGACTATACAATACTCCAGTGTTTCCTCTATGTTGATTTGACCGTGCGGCCCCCCATGACAACACGGTGTTCGGACCTGCCCCCACTGCTAAAAAAAATCCTAAAGGAAACACTGTACTCATTTCACTATGACGACCCATCGAACTAAATTTATAATGCCGTTTGACAGCAGTGGACTAAGGGCCTAGAGCTACCTAGAACATAATTGCTGGGTGTTGAACAGGTGAGCTAACTTTAGAAGAAAGTCAAAAAGATATAATTCACAGAGCGGAGACAGGGTCAAGTCTCAATATGACGATCAGAGAAGGACGGAGAATGAGGAGGAGAGGTATACCGTAAGCAGTGAGGCGACAGAGTTCTGTGCAGTAGAGAAATAATGCTTGCATAATACATTCAAGCTGTAAAGCTACTTAGGGCACATTTTCTTTACCCCTCTCTTACGTCACCTTGACGTCTTTTATTCTTATCGTATTTTGCAGAAGTGTATGTAATTTCAAATTAACAAATATGTTTAGGAATCTGTCCATTGGAATACTGATTTATGTGCTCATACAGTATGAAGGTCCGAGAACATCTACTGTTGTGAACATGACTTCAGCCACCTCCAGGAGTTACACATGTACATCGCTCCCATCCACGTCTATTTAATACTGAAATACTGAAATAGTAAAGTAGTTACTTTTATTGACGACGGCTTTTCTAAATGCTTGACTTTGGGTGGCAGCCAAATGCAGAGTGCATCAGTTGGGATTGAACTATTTCCTAAAGTTAAAGGTCAGCACAAATGTCAGAGTAGAGGGTGTAGGTTGGTGTTTTATTTTTGTCAAACCTGGACAACGTGACGATGCCTAGTCTAAAAACGTATTATACGTGACTGAACAAACAATGAATAAATTAATCTTTACTGTCCGTATAATACAAGCTATTCCACGAGGCAGACATAGACACAGATCTGAAACATTGTAAAGAATGGAAACCACATCATTTGAAAATCTACATGTAACCACAGTATTAATCATCATATCAATCCTATCCCCAACTGGGCCATCCCAACAAACACTAGTAATGAACATTCTTTCACAACAATCAATAGGTAAACTTCAGCGAAGAAGCTCACGAATAGCGGCTCAGTCTGGCTGCTGACCAACTGACCAAACATAATATGCTTTCATAACTAATAAATATGATGACAAGGCTCAGAGTCTACAGCCGTGCTAACACCTCTGTGAGGCTGTACTAACAACATTGGCATGCTAACATACTCGCAACAACAGCATGCTAATGTTAAACAAGCATAATGTTCCCCATTTTAATTTACCATGTTAACATATTAGCATGCTAACATTTGCTAATTAACACTAAACACAGAGTACAGGTGAGGCTGATGGGAATGACATTAGTTTTGCATGTATTTCACCGTAAATCTAAAGGAAAATTGAAATTTCTACCTGATAATGATGAAAGGTTTTCTGAAAATTCATCCTGAGGAGGCCCATTCATGTGTGTATCAACTTCATGGCAATCCATTCAATATCTGTTAAGATATATTTTGGTTCGGATGAAAGTGGAGGACCAACCAAGCAACTGACTGATAGACCAACGTTGCTTTCTCTAGAGCTGCTAGCATGGCTTGAAAATGGGTTCTACATGTTGTTAAAAAATGATGATGAAATGCAAATCAAATGTCTAATTATTGTGATTATGAAACATTTCTTCAGATGTTCCAGGCACTGAAAGGGAATTTGTTTTGATCTACATGCAACACTGGGAGCTGTGTGACAGCGTAGAGCATGGTGCCAACAGAACATATGGAAACCAGTAAGGAAGAAGGAGCAGGGAGCTGTGATGTGGCCTGGTTGTGGTGACGCATCATGTCTGGGAGACTATTTTCAAACAGCTTCCATTTACAAGCCAGCCCCACCCTTAACATCCTTGCCAACTGCACTGGCCACTAGTTAGTGACACAGATTCCTTTGACTAGGGTCTCGCACCCAGTCAACAACAGACCCTTTTGTCATTATTATCAGCTTTACTGTGATTTCACAACTGGCAGCTATAGGAATGGCATCCCAAAATGTGTCAAGACACAGAATAGAAAAACACTGAGTGTTTTGTGGGTGAGAGGGTAAGAATATGATCTGTGCATGTACGCCCGTAAGGTATGCCAAAGGCGAAAGCGTGGCTAGTAATGAATAATGCAGAAACGCATATACAAAAATAAACGTGAATGTACAGTACGGGTCAAGGGGGTAAAGAAGAGGGTGGTGGAATTGAAGCAAACACAGGAACCACAAGTATCAACAACAAATAGGTGGAGCTGGTCCGATTGATGAAGGACAGATTGAAACCTGGAGAGATTTTATGTTTTTGTCCTCATGTCCACTCTCAGACCCTGCAGAATTCTCACTGAGATAATTCCCTTAAAGAAAGTGTAATGCAGCAGGGTTTCCTGAGCCATCAGCTTTTTTTCTCCCCTTCCCTCTCTTCTTTCTTTCTTCCTTCCTTTCTTATTCATTTGATGTGCTTCCTCCTAATCTTCCCTGGGCTGCCGACCTCACAGAGACAGAGGACACACTCAACCATTCAGCCATTGCTACGCATTCTCATAGCAGTGAAAGCTCTCCTTGTTCACTGTGCTTAAGTGTTTGCCCCTGTGTGTGTGTGTGTGTGTGTGTGTGTGTGTGTGTGTGTGTGTGTGTGTGTGTGTGTGTGTGTGTGTGTGTGTGTGTGTATTTTTAACAGTATAATTTGCTGCATGATATCAGCTACTAAGGGAAGATTTTCTACATCCAATCCAATGCGATGCTGAATTACAATTCTGTAACTGTGTGCAGTGCTCTACCCAGCTATATTTTGCTACTCATGAATGGGAAACATAGTGATTCGGCAATGAGTGTTGTTCAGTCAATAGCTTAAAGTGAAAAGTCACCCATTTCTCAAACAAATCTGTCCCCCCCTTGGAACCGCCTGGCCTGGCTGGATCACGTCAAATGACTTCTTACCTTGGATGCATATGTGGCATGCTCATCAATGCAGTACACAATGAAATGGCAACATGACAACAGAAATATGAAGGCACCTTATTTAATAGTACTTAGCCCAGGGAGCTTCCATTTTTTAAGTAATGCTTTTTTTTTTTAAGAAAAAAAAGCATATTGTATAATATTCTGTTTAGCAAGGATTTTGCTGCTATGTTCTATGTGCACAGACAAACAGGCATCTCCTGCCATCACCAAGGTAGCATTTATTTTTAGATTATTTACCCCAATTTTTGCAACCTTGAGTGTCTGAACTCAGAAATCTGTTAGACAAAGCCCCTTCTGCCTGAGTCGTGAGCATTTTGTCTTTCCCTAGCAGCCACATTTTTCTTTGTTGTCATCGTTATGGTTGATGTAGCATATGTGCACTCATTTTCATCCCCTGCCATAAAGTCTAACTGAACTCTGAGTAAGATTGGTGGCTGTTTGTGAAACTCAACAAAAAAAAAGCAGTCAACAGAAATGATTCGAGTCACCTGAATGGAGACCGTCAAGCTCTCAATTTGCATCATATTGCCAGCTCCGTGGCTGTTAATGACACTAAGAAAAGGTGCATAGCTGCCTGTGATCTGACACAACTAGATAATTCTGCCATGGAAAATGATACAAACGTCTTGCCTATAATTACAATACTCTTTGGTTTGGTAAAAGGGTAAGCAGCATCAAATGTAACTAAAGCAGGCACATAACAAGTGGTTGGAGTCGCAAGACCAGCAGAGAAACTCCAGATTGGTAAGGTCAATCAGCAATGCCTTGGTGGCCTTGAATAAAAACAATTCATTCTAACTGCTACAGAGGAGCAGGTAGAATATTGTGTGTGGCTCTATGCACTAAAAGTTAATTATTGTATGAAGAGAGTTGCTGGAAAAGAACATGCACATGGTATAAGAATGTTGCAAAGCCTTTTGCTATTATGGCCACAGGCTTCTGTAAATCCCCGATATGCAACGATAAAATGCATCATTCCTCTAAGTGCTTTTAGAGTCCAGTCAGCCATGTCTGAGAGATCACTTGTGACACATGGACAAAAAAATGGAGAACACCCTCGGGCCAACTGGTATAATTTTAAAAATGCCAGGACAGAGTGGTAGAAAATAATCAGTTCCCATGGGTTTAATTAAAACATGATCATTAAAATAATGTGTCAAAACAAAAGGAACATACAGTAATTTAGTTCCCTTCCTTAAAAAACATAACTGTTGTGTTGTGGAAACAATGCTGTGACGTGACTATAATATACTGTAAGCTACTACTGGAGGGGGAAATTAAAAGTTGTAACACGAAAGAGGCAAGGAGAAGAGAGGCAAGTGAAACAGCAAGTGACTGAGCCCTTAGAGGACAAACGCACCACTGCAGCGCCAACCGCTACTTGTCATATATTTCCAGCAACCATAACCGAGACATGTTCCCCAGCTGTGGGCTTGTGCCATGGGGACGACCATTCAATCAGAATTACCATCCAACAATGTGTAGTGCCTTGAGTGTAAAACACAAACATGATAATTAAATCAATTAATATCAATTAGTGAAATGCACTGTACACCCTCAGCCAGGAGCCACTCACGTATAGAACTTTAATTTGTACCTCAAAGCAACATCTCGGCATGAAAGGACATGTTTAACATGGCCGTTAACAGTATCAATAAACTGTAGCTGTTGGATTATGCTGCAGGGAATCATGAGCCAAGTCTATAGGCTATAGTCTGGGTAAATGGGCTTCTCAGAGGACAAGTCAAACGAAGCTCTACATAGCTTTCAATTGTTCTTGCTGAGCCATTACCAGTGGCATAGTTAAAGGTGCCGTGGGTAGGATTGCAAAGATCCAGGACTTAGCCAAAAAATTTGACCATCAACAACTTCTCAGTCCCTCCCCCCTTTCCGCTAAAGCCCAAAACGGTCTCCTAAGCCCCCCCCCACCCACCCACCCCCACAAGGGTGAATGAATGCGTGTGCATGAGCAGTGATTGACATGCAGTTAGACACCTCCCCGGCCCTGATTGGTGCATCTGAACAGGGAGCGGTGAATTTCTGCAAATCACACTGCAGGCTGTAGGTGGTGCCAGAGGAGCTGGATTTTATTTTTTTAATGACCTGTTTCATGTAGTTCTATGCGAAGATAGAGTCAGTTTCAGCAAATATGACAGAAAGTTAGTTTTATAAGTCTTACTTACTGCAGAGGGTAGAATGTAAAAAATAAAAACTCCAACATTTCAAGTATAGTGAGACCCCTTCCCGCAGCTCTCCTCTTTGTTGCACGGGCAATGCATGTGCAGAACAGCAAATACGAACACTTGTTCTCTCGAACATGACTTGTGATTGGCCAAAGTTTACTGTTACAGGCTAGATTTACTCAAACCTGAAAACAGAGGTAAGAGGAGATGCATAAGTCTAGTTTTCTCTCACACCACTAGAATTAAAACATGCTGAAAGGATATTATGGAATTTTTGCCCAACAGCGCCAAATATAAAGTGCATACCACAGCTTAAAGATGGTATTCCACACCAGAATTTCAAATTACTTGAATGTGCGCCTGCAACACAAATGCATGTAATGTATACATTTGCATTAAAAGTTGTTGTCAAAAAATAACTATTAAATGTTACTGCAACCTTCCAACAGCAGAGCATCGGAGAACATCTTCCTGATTCTCAAAAAGGAAAAAAAACAAAAAACATATTAGAAAGGATCCTCTTGTTTTTGGCTCGTTTAGGCACTGGAACCATTTAGTCCATGTGAGCCGTTACAGTACCTGTCTTTCATCTGTTTTGGGTCAGACCAGTAACCACAATAACACCAAACCAACAGACAGGAACAACATCTTCAGGTGAAATTACTAAGTTGTTTGACTACTCTCTCCACATTTCCTGAACTAGCCATCATCCCAGACGTTTGTGCTTTGCAGCATCCCTGCCCTTAGGGATGTTGTAGGGATGTTAAGACTGCAGACTGGATTTGTTAAAACTGGAAGGGGTTGGACATTCCATATGGACACACACCTGACTTGTGCAAGAAGATTAACTGTATTCCTTCATTTAACACATTACGTTATGCTTGTGTACCTTGACTACTTCTTCTGTCTGTACGATGCATTCAGAGTGTACTATGAACATCACTTCCCATGAGTCAAATTACACATCACTCTGAGCGGTGTGTGTTGCACTTTATGTAATGAAAGACCTTTTCCACAGAAGTTCAAAATATATGAGTTATCTTTTGATTACTGAATCAGGGTCACACTGTGTTCGTCAGTATAAACTTTGGGGTCACACGGATACATTTATACATAACACATATACAATACCTGATTTACAATTGCAGATGAACCACTGCGGCAAAGGAAACTGCATCAGGCACACACAGAGGACCAAACAATTAGAACCACTTTGTGTTTAAAACAGAATTGCTGTAGCAAATTAGGAGATGTGTGTAATGTGCAGGAGTACAAAAGAACGTAATTGTAAAACCATCTAAAATGTATTTATTGGTTTCTTTAACTAGTATTTCGAGTTCGGTGGCAGAAAACACACCTCCTAATTAGGGCTGAACGATTAATCGCATTTGCAAAAATATCGCAATATGTTAAAAAGTGATTTCCTAATCGCAAAGGCTGCGATTTGGTCACGTGACTCGCAAAAGCAAATCAGTCTGCACTCTGCAGAGAAAGCATCAACTTGGCACGCTAACGCTACGTCGTATATATATATATATATATATATATATATATATATATATATATATATATATATATATATTTTTATTTTATATATTATTATATTATATATATTTTTTCTTATTTAACTGTCTAGTAAAGTTCAAAGACAGTGTTTAAAAAGTGCAATCCACATGTTTACATATGTTTATTACAGTAAATGGTAATCTAAATACTACTAAGTGTGGTTTTTATATTGCTGCAATCTGCACTTTAGTTTGTGTGATTTGTTTCTGACTTTCATATGAATGTTTACACCAGGCTTGGTCAGTGCTCAATATACTACTGGGACTGAAGTAGTTAAATAAAAGATGCCATTCATATAAATTCATGCATCACCTAATTTCATCATCACATACAGGCCTGGCCTCCAGGAAAGAGCCGTTTGCTTAATCTATCTAATCTCGTGTTGTTCATACTATACAATGATTTATTGCTTGTCTTTGTTGAATAATACAGAAGACAAAGAGCTTAAAAGATAATCGCATATTAAATCGCAATACTGGTGAAAAAATTCAATGCAATTAGATTATTATCCAAAATCGTTCAGCCCTCCTCCTAATGGGAAATAGTTAACGCAGTCACATATACACTGGCCGACTCCAAAAGAAAGCCCGCTGTATCGTCTAGGACCCCACTCACCCTGGACATCACCTGTTCTCCCCCCTACCCTCTAGAAAAAAGATACAGGACAATCAGATCCAGAACCAACAGACTGAAAACAGCTTCTTTTTTTTCCAGGCAGTCCAAAGCACAAACCCTCCTCTCCATCTCCTCCCTCTATAAAGACTTGTGTGCAATAAACCCCCATAACTGGAAGTGCAGTAATATTACGTGTATATAGTGCCACATCATTGTGTTTATTTATTTATCTTGTTATATTTTACCATTTAAATTTAGTAAAATAAGTTTGTCTGTGCTTTACTTTCATATAGAGAGCTGCTAAACTGTGTTTCGTTGTTAAAAACAATGACAATAAAGATCTATTCTATTCTGTCCTGTATTAGGTCTTACTTAGCAGCACTGCATACAAGTCAGGTGAACTGTCGCTGAGCTTACTGGCATCATCATTGCTACAACTTTAAATACCCTGTTGAAATGGAAACATGTGGTGGCATAAAATATTACAGCCATGGCGGTGATTTGCGATTGCAGAATCAACCCCCATTTGCGTCAAGCTATTTATTTCCCAGCAGAAGGTGTAGGAGTCTTTCCTGCACACGCTCTTACACTGGACAAGAACTTGTTCTGAAATAGTCTTAGGATGGTTTTAAATATGCATTGTCAAGCCCCGTTGACTTGCACTCTGGTGCGATTTCCCTCTCGGTACCATTTGTTTGGGCAGATCTGAACACAGCAATGGTACTCGAGTCGGGGGCAGACCTTTATAGCCGCAGCTGTACAGATCAGGAGGTTTTTAAAAGTGTGATTAGCACTTTCTGTGGATTCCATGTGGAGTCATAAATTCCGCTTATAAATCGTAAAAGATGCTCTTATTGAATCCAGAACTTGATGTCTGTACATCCATGGATAATCTGCAAACACTAACTGCTAATTTTTTATAAAAAAAGTGAGAAAAAACATGATCCGATTCCAGCTTCTTCAACGTGAATAGTTGCTAGTTCATTTACTTGCCTGTGACAGTAAACTGAATATCTTTGAGCTCTGGACAATTTTCACCATTTTCTGACATTTTATAGATCAAACAACAAAATAATTGACAGATGAATCATACATCAATAATCAGTAGGTACAGCTCTACATGCAGCTAATGCATTCTGGTTATTTGGGCAGATATGACCTTTCTCTCACTCCCACCTCAGACACATCCAACCAATGAGCAAAGTGAACGTTCTCACGTGGCTTTTATTGAAGCATTATTGTTTGTTATAGTTTTGTTTTTTTTCCAGTATGAAATGAAACCGAACCAAGGAGAAAGCTCAACAAGTTGACCAAGTTATCCGCTGATGATTGAAACTGGGTTTTCCCTGAAAGTTGCCTCGAGGACACAGAACTTCCAGCAGTGTCGTGATGAGAGCTTCTCTGCCACACCTCTCTGCTTTATTGGCATACCAATAATCAATCATCAAGCGACTGATGACACAGGACCTATAACTGTCACTAAGTAATCAATCAAAAGCTTTTGTCTTGGAGTTTATGATGGCTACGCTGAAAGGGTCGTGTTAGACCGCAGGGGGGGGGGATACACACATAGGAACACACGCACACAGGACCCAGCTCACTGGCTCACTAACCACAATCCCATTTATCTCTGCCATAGAGCGATCAAACAGTGGCCTCATAAATCATAAAAGCTGTCATTGTCTGTGCTCCTGTTAGCTGCCCGCAGACTACAAACAAGTGGAAGGAAAATGAATACTATAACAGATGATGAGATGTGGTCACGAGTCGGACCTCCACCAGCATTGCCGAGATAAACATTTCATCCTCTGTGGTCTTTTCACCAATACAGCGGAGTGTGTCCGAGGTCTGGAAAAAACAATGGAAGAACGACATGCCAAAAGGTCTAGAGTGCAGGCAAAGAACTCGTTTGCATCGATTTTGTGGAGGGGGGAAAAAAAGAAATCAATGTTTATCGAACTTCCAACATTTAATTAATATAGGGATAAATCAATGGGCCTCATTCATGACGCATTCATACGCACAGGCGAGGACCGCAAGTGACACACGCATTCGGCCAGGCTCGGTGTTTCTCTGGGCCTGTCTTTCTACTGTTTCCACGAAAAATGAGCACTTCAGCGGCAGTTCATCCTTGTCAGTTTGTCAGGGCCGTACAGAAGCAGGGCAGCCAACGTGACCTTTTCCGTTGGAACTTTCTCTAGCGTGTCTTCGGGGACCTATGTGACTATCTGAGTGTTGTCCTCCCTTCAATGCACATTTCGTCAATTTCTTTCTATATTCTGATGTATACTTTCCACAAGAAGATGGTTTTGGACACAGAATAAGGGGAAAAGGTATACTTTTTTTTTTGCATGTTCTTACATGATATAATACTGTTATTAAAACAGTTTGAGTTGAGCTGTTTGTAACATACCTGCAGGATATACTTTAACTGATCTATCGGTTACACATCATGATCACAAATCTTTCCTGAGCTTTACGCTAACAACCACACCAGTCAGATGAACAGATGCCCATCGTCATTTACAAGGCGCAGGCAGCAGACGCAGAAGCATTTGTCTATGAAAAATGTCTCCCCAATTTAAATGGTCAGAGTAAATTGAAAAATACAACCCTTGAGAAAAACTCACCAATGTGGATGACAATGCATCTTACAGGAAATTCAGTTTTAAATTTTGCCACTAAATCTTCATCACAATTCATCGGGTAAAAAAAAAGAAAAAGGTCTTGTTACAAATCTGTGGCCGTGGCATGGATGAGCAAGGTCTGTCCTTGCGTGGAGTCACGATGGTGAACTATTCAAAAGGGTGACACAAGGAAGACATGGGAAGATCAAGATGAGTGGGGCCTGCCAGAGGCGCAGGTTAAGCTCCAACGCTATTCCCCTGAGATCTATATGAGGAGTCATCCTCCTTGCTAAAAAGGTCACTATCTCCTTACTTGGTTCAAGTTGAGCAATGAAGACAGGGTCATATGGCGGACAAATGGCTTCAGTTTGACTGCAGCTGAAACTTCAGTTGAACTGACTGCTGGATGCAAGTATTTGATTTACAGCATGCCATCGTCAAACAGACAGCAAAGCCCTCGAGGGTGATGAGCGTACTTCCACAAGATTGTACAACGAGTCAACACCAAAATTGATGAGTGCCAAGGAATTCTCCTGTTCAGTCTGATTTATGGGTGGGGGTGGGGGAAGGGTGTGTTTAGGCTTGCCAGGCAGCACCAGCACCAGTTGTTGTGTTAAAATAGGCCAGGGCGATATGGCCAAAATATTCTACAACAATATAGGTCATTTCTTATCTTGATAACGATATATAGAACAACATAGCATGTTTTTTTGGTAACTGAATAAATGAAATAAGCACATTATAAAACCTATTTTTGTAGAACCCTGTGTGAATTACGTACTTGACAAATGAAAAGTGCTTCTTATTTTATTAAGAACTTAAGTGCAAAATGAACATAACGTACAAGGAATGTAAAGAGTAACGCAGCCGCTTGTTTTTTTACATTTATTAGATTTTAGATTTTTTTAAACGTGCACAAGTAAAAAAGAAATGCATAGTTTAGGATTTATTCGAGAAATAAATTCCCCAGCTTGTGGCACATAAAATCAGTTACAGGAAGGCTGATTACAGCCTTGCATGAGCTGTATCTGACATCACAGTTACTTGATGAACTTGCAGGTTTTTGTTCTCTTAAAGGGGAACTAGACAGTTTTTTAGCTTAATTTACCTTAACTGAACAGCTTCGGAGTCATTGGAATGGTTATATGACTTTTTTTAAAGTTGAATGGTGGTCGTCTCGCTCCCCCCTACCGCCTGTGAGCAGAAAAACCACCCTTGCAACTTTCGGCCAGCGGGTCGCCAGCCTCAGCATCAGGAAGGATAGCGTGATATCAGGTCTCGCCATGTAACAAAATGCTTCACGGCACTGCACGCGTACGCCCATTCAGGAACCGGCTAACAAGGTAGCGATGGAGTTTTTCACACTATCGTCATGGCTGAGCCGGCTAAAAAGAAGCAGAAAGCTAGGAAAGCATTGTCGGAGGAACAGAGAAAGAGGAAAGGGCAGACTGAGCGAGGAGTCAGACACGAGTAAACACAGGAGCTGCCAAATATCTATTCCGAAGCTGTAGGGGGAGCTCTATAGAGAAACCTGCCAGCAAATAGCGAGAAAACAGCGAAGAAATGGCCAAAACTGCCTAGCGCCTCTTTCATTTCTTTTCATTTTGTGTTGTTTACCTTTACTGTTTCACTTTCCATTTATGGCTGTCTGTCTTCATATCTATCAGGTAATTTTTTAAATGGTTCCATTAAACCTCACAAAACTCTACAGTGCACAGAATTAAGACTCGGTGAACGAATGGAATGGATGGAAATTCAATAACGGGAAATGGCGCTCTTCACATGCAAAGTGAAAGAAACAATGTGTCTATGTGGACAGGACTTTTATTATCCGAATACCAATACTATTGAGTAAGCTCTATTACTACCAACATGTAATTCACACTGGGCTGAGGGAGAAAAAAAAACATCCTTCACAACAGCCCTACGAGGCTGCTCTGCTTTCAACAGAACGAAGATGTTTCAAACTCACCAACTTCGTCAACGCTGTCCTTTTTAAAGCATTACTTTGCAGGCACGCTGGGGGGAAAAAAGCTAAAAAAAAAAAAATGTCATTCAACTCTACTTTATTTATCCTGATTTACTCTGCCGTCCATCGAATCCATCTCTCCTGTACAACCCTCCAATCTCTCCCGTGCATGCTGTTAGTAACAGCATGCTCTAACAGAAACCCCAGCAGAAAAAAACTAAAGCGGGGAACTAATGAGCACTTAGATCCAAATTAATTTTCCACCAACGCATACCGCAATATCACACCGTCACGGAAACAACAAGCATTAGTTTTCTTTTGGGACAATATGCCTTTGTATCCTTGGGCTTGTTTTAGCTGACCTAGCTATTTTTACAGAACCAAAGACTATACAGTGTGCAGGTGGTAGAAGATGCTGAAATGGTCTAACTCACTCCTGTTAATTTAATCTGATTTATGGATTATGGAGGGTAGCGTCGACTCCTGAGCAGAATGGCGTGGGCAGTTTTGTTGCACCCTGCAGAGCACAGAGAAGGGCTGGTGGTCAAAGCAGGAACTTAGAACTTAAGCAGTGTTTCCCGCCAGGCCAACGGGAAACCCCACCATGCCAGAATTTTATAATATACATTATCTATTGCGTTTCCCCTACATTCATTCAGCGTCGCACTGCAGTGAGTCCATGAACGAGGCAACGGTCTGTGGTTAGTTCACTTCTCTAACAGCAGGACAGTCAAGTGTGTTATCTAACCTTAACGGCTAAAGTCGAACAGGTGAAGCGAAGTTAATGTTGTCGGTAACGGTTACAAACAGGCTCGGTAATGAACAGCACGTTCACATGCTGACGGATTCTGTGTTGTGTTTTTAGCTGAGCTGGACCAGAGAATATTCGGTTAAAATGATGCTGTTTTGCCCCGATTGTTCACCGTGAAGTTCGCTGCAAGGGATGTAATGTAGCGTTTTATGTGGAGCGAGCACACGCGCCGGACTCCATTTTAAAAATAGCCTTTTAAATGCTACATTGCTTGTAAGGAAATATCGGGAGTAAAAGGGACGTATTTTCTTTTTAAATAAGTGCTGTGAGGTGGATCCAATTCAATGCCCATGTGGATTTGTAAAATTCCAATAAAAAAAGACAAAATACGCAGTTGGCAGTGAACGAGACACTGTCTATGAGGGACTTGACACTCTACATGAGCAGTGGATGAGCTGGATATCGGCTACAGATTAATTCCAAAATTCTGAAGGGATTACCCGTTCTGAGCCCTGCCAGCTCCAGACAGCCAAGCATGCAGGGAACTGTAGGCAGTGAACAGGCCTGTATCCTCTGCAGATCAAGTTCCTAATTCGGAGAGCTCGGTTCGGTTTGACTTCTACATTGCATGGGCTCATGAGAGAAATAGATTTCTTTTAATACATGAATCCTTTGCGTGGGTTTGACTCAGACGACAATAGAACGATCTATGGCCTTCACTTTATTGTCGGGCTTTGTAACAACTACCACTAAACAAGAAGTCAAACTATTACAAACAATGGGCCTCATTCACCAACCGTTCTTACGAAGAAATGTGTTCTTAAACGAACGAGCCGCCATTATGGTCAGTTTTGAAATTTGGGAGCAGCCAGCCCCACGTGACGCGTTCGTCCTATCAGCTGCAGCCATCGCGGTTGTAGGAGGGCAGAGACCGTTTTCTTTGCTGGTCAGTGGTCAGAAACTGGTGGCGAGCCCACTAGCGTGCAATGCTGGGAAGCGGGGCGATCCCATCCGTGAAACCAACACATATATGGACATGTACCATAACTTTCGCTCTGTCTGCACCGCACCTCTGCGCGTGTGTGTGTGTGTGTGTGTGTCGGAGCTGAGAACCGCTCTACCGAATTTTGTCACAGATTAGTACCGATGTAATTCTGCACTTGTGTACCGATATCGCGAGACAACTTTTAACCTCAACGAGAAATATCGTAACGAGGGACGAGATCTCGTCACACCTCTACAAAAAACCCAGAGCACGACTTTCTCCTATCCTGCAATGTAGGGCTGCACAATATTTTTTTTCATCGTCCACATCGCGATGTGCACATGTGCGATGTGCACATCGCAGGACGTTGACGCTAAAACTTTTTTGCCGCTTGATAGAAAAGTAAACTTTCACCGTTCTCCTTTTACCTGATTGTTAGCGGCCGACCCTTCCCCTTTAAGACAGGTGGCCATGTGACGTAACGTTAGTCCGACGGGGTTTGTAATGGGATGTGAGGCTCTCCCGTGTGTAGAAAAGTAGCGCCGCCAACACAGTGACGCACATGCTTTACCATGGGTAGTGAAGCTACAGTAGACAGTGTTTTATGTTCGCTGCAAAGACGAACTAAATCACCTGATAAATGCAACGCTATCACAACATCTCCCGGCCATTTGTTCACCGCAGAAAGCTGCTACCAGCCACGCTAAAGCTAATATAGTTAGCCTAAAGAAACAAGGTGTCTGTCCCAACTAACATTACAGTTCTGAGCTGCGACGCTGGAAACGTAACATTTCTCTACAACAGCAGTCTGTGTCTGTTATTCACACGGATTTAAGTGTTCTTGTTGCTAGAGTGTGACATGCAGACTGATGCAGTTGATCAATTTATCAAACAAACAAGCATGCATGCCTTATTACTATGATTCACTTTAGCCTGGATTGATAGTATTTTATGAATACAATGGTGTCATGTGTGTCAACCAGTGTATTTAACTACTTAATTTCCCTCTCCAAAATCACGTCAGAAGAGTATTCACAGCGCTTGTGTTTGTAAAGCATTAAAGTTCAACATAAGAAAATTTCCTTTTTCATTTTTAATTTGCACTCCCTTACAAAATCACCCCAGTAGTCGAGAATGATTTATTATTTCCAAATAGAGCGATTTATGTCATCTTGTAAAAATTAGTCATTTTTTTGATATCGCAATATATATATATCGCAGGGAAAAAAATATCGCAATGTTATTTTTTTCTTTCCAATATCGTGCAGGCCTACTGTATGTTTGGATGAACCAGACCTTACTCTGCAGCTCTGTGGAGATAGGTCTGGCAATGCGAGACTAATCAGAACCAAACCCTATCAGTAATAGACAGTCATCAAAGCTGAGTCTCTAGTGAGCGGCAGTTAGTCCAAACCAGTGTTTGGAAACATCTCAAGTGGTTGTTTGCCTCATGCAGTCTCTAAGTACCAAAGCCAGCTCTGATTTACTTGTGGCCAGAACCATAATTTGCAGTTCTTACAGCCCTGAATACTCAATGACACAAAACAAGTCCCCTGAAAATGTCATTCCCTTTTTTTATTTTTTTTTAAGACTTCAAAAAGGCAAGTGGCTGCCACTTGTACAGTTGAAGTAAAACCTGTGGGTTTCAATGGTCTTAGTCAAACACACGAAAAAAACATATCTGACAGGACCTTGTAAGTTAGTACATATATAAAACATGCTTGAAATTGCGAAACCCCCGCTGATCTTGTACCTGTGGCCTATGGAATTCCATCTGTTTGTTACCGATACGTGTCTGTCTGCTTCCTGTGTGGTGCTGAGTTTTATCTGGTGTTATATTTAAGTCATTAACCTAAATGACATAAAGACCAAATATAGATTCAGTTTCGGTTTAGTTTGACTTACTTTGTAAATTAAATGTACATCCTAGTTTTACCTAGGAATGGCTCAACTACACATTGATTTGGTTTAAGGTAAAGGGGGAAAAACTCACAGAGAACCAAGTCATACATGATTTATGGACAAGCATGTACCTGCAAAAGCATCTGCATTTTGTATGTGTTACCCTATGGTGTGAAGTTATTTTCCAGTTTGCCCACTGCTCTAGCGTTAAGGTGTACATAAAGTTCGGCAAATTGCTTCACAAGAAAAAGATTTACCACGGGAGGGGAGGTGGGGGGGGGGGGTTGGCCTCTGGATTAGCTGACCCAGAGTGGCAATTGGTTGGATGACCCAGTAATAAAACATCTTTACGTAGAGTCACCTTGACCTCATGCCTCCTGCGTGACGTGCTCAAAAAGGTCCTGGCCGCTAATTGGTCTGTGCTTTGGTGTATGCGCACATGATCTGTTCCGCTTGACAAAAAAAAATACATCAGTGAAGTCCCCCTTGCAAGCTTGTTTTCAAGTAGCAGGTGATTCATGTAGCCTCTTTCTTGATCTACAATCTAAGAAAAAAAAACAGACAACAAGGACAGACTAAAATAAAAGGATAGGTTGTTACGTTACGATATTAAATTAAGATGTTGGTGAGGTTGCAAGCTATCATCTCTCTACACCTGAAACCTGGATAAAAAGCTTTTCTATAACCTTGAGAGGGGATGTTCCTCAGCCGGCATCTCCTAGACTGTTTCAGTATAAAGAAAACGGTGTAACGTACTGTATTTTTTTTAACCTTTATTTATTCAGGGAAGGTTCACTGAGAGGCAGCGTCTCTTTTGCAGGAACGCCCCTGATCACATTCACACAGTTCCACATCCATACCTGGAAGCTGCCCAGTACAACCACAGTCTGATCTGCTGGCCACTGAGCAGCTCCACTTAAAGGTCCTATGACATGGTGCTCTTTGGATGCTTTTATATAGACCTTAGTGGTCCCCTAATACTTTATCTGAAGTCTCTTTCCCGAAATTCAGCCTTGGTGCAGAATTACAGCCACTAGAGCCAGTCCCACAATGAGCTTTCCTTAGGATGTGCCATTTCTGTGTCTGAAGCTATTGAGGAGGAGAGTGGGAGTGGCAAGGTGGATGGTGGGGGTGTGGCCTTGACCAACTGCCACTTTGCTCGTTTGAAAGCCATGATGTCTCTCTCTCATGGGTGGGCCAAATTCTCTGGGCGGGCAAAGCAGAGAAAGGGGAGGTAACCTTGCTCCTTATGACCTCATAAGGAGAAGATTCCAGATCGGCCCATCTGAGCTTTCATTTTCTCAAAGGCAGAGCAGGATACCCAGGGCTCGGTTTACACCTATCACCATTTCTAGCCACTGGGGGACCATAGACAGGCTGGGGGAACTCATATTAATGTTAAAAAACCTCATAAAGTGAAATTTTCATGCCATGGGACCTTTAAGGGTTAAGGGCACCTCAGTGGTGGTAATGAGGGAGGGACAAGCGCTGCTCTTTCACTTTCCCCACCCAGATTTTATCCTGTCGGTCTGAGGATTGAACCCGGTCACAAGCTCGCTTCTTTAACCTTTAGGCCACCACTGCCCTGTAAGCAGTATATAATAGTATATACTAGTATAAATATATAATAACTGTGTTTCCCCACGTAACATTTTCTAAGGCGGCACGTCCAGATTGCTTCATTTGGGAAGTTGTGCATGTATTTCACAGAAGAAAGGCTATGATCAAAACTCCACAACAAAGTAGTTAAAGTTTATAGCTTGTCTTTATTCCACAGGGGGTAGTCTATTTTCCCAAAATCTGTATTCAGTTATCAAGGCCAACATCCTCCCCAAATGCCGCAATGACACCATCATAACCCATTGTTGTTTACTACATGAATACTCCAATTACGTAAGTTGCCTCACTGTATCTGTTTGTGTGGAGTCCTCCGAAATGCAATATGTCTGCTTCTTGTTTTGCTGCCCCTTCTCACACATCCATATTAAATAGAACTGCACTCAAGTTATCTGTGAACTGGAGAGCCAAATTACCAAGTGGCAGCAGTTTCATGTTCCACAGTCCTTACAGGACGAAGCTTCAATAAAAGCTGGAGGGCATTTAGACCTCTGCTATTCCATTGGTGGTACAATATTTAAAACTTTATAAAAGTAATTGTGTGTACATCCCACCTTCTGGCAGGTGCAGGACAAATGAAAGTACTTAAAACGAAAAAGATGTAATGTCTGCAACACTGCTTAAACTCCCATATTTAATATAAATGCAACGATTCGACCCTACTGGGTCTTCTTCAGGCAAAAGAATGAAGAAGACCCAGTAGGATCAAAACGTTGCATTTATATTAAAAATGGGAGTTTAAGCAGTGTTGCGGACATTACAATATTTAAAACTGCCATGGGGTCAAAGTCTATCTCCCTGCAAGCACGTTTGGCCATTTGCACATAACGGCTTCAGTTGTTTCACAAAAGAGTCACAATTATCCCACATACGGAGAAAAAAAACCAATTCAACGGATATTTAATCGCAAAAAGGCTTAAAAAATGGTTTTGAGCTCATCCATTTATTGATATGTATACAAGTTGAGTTATTCTGTTGATGAAGCCTGCTTTTCTAACTGTTTGAATACGTAATAACTGTCGCTTATTTGCTGCAAAACTTACCAAAGCAAAGAAAATGTATTTTAACGTTTTTTTTTGGTATGTATGTGGCCAATCTGTACCCTCATTAGACATGGCATTAAAATATTTTATTATTTTTCAATCAAGCATCAAGACATTTGAGAATCTATTGAGGTTCTAATACAGTTTGTCTGCTGCGTTATTAATTTAAAACCCCAACGGCCGCAGCCTAAAACGCACTACCCATTCACTAAATGAATGGAAAGACTGTCTGAGGACCGAAGCGAATACGCGCTTCTCATTCCATGCTGCAGACTGGACGGGACGGGACAGGGTTACGTGACTGACGTTCATGAACACACACAGCGAGGAAAGTGACAACACAATTAAAAAAAAAAAACGAAATAACCGACATGGGAAAAGGACGTCGGTTAGAGGTTCTCAATTTGGTTTTGAATTATTTTTTGATTAACTACATTAATGCTAGGGCTGCACATTATATAATTTTTTTACCATCATCGCGATATCAACTTATCAATACATCACGAAAGGCTGCCACATATCGGGCGATAGACACTTTTATATTCAATTTAATGTTCAATTTGTACAATAAATGTTGGAAATTTCCTTTTATTGGTTTTAAATTCAACAGGCAGTTTGCTGTATTTTAGCAGAATGCTAAATGCTTTAATATCTGTTTATCTATCGCAAGAAAAAACCGTTATCGCATATTATTTCCCTCATATCGTGCAGCCCTAATTCATGCACATTTTTCCCAATTTCATATTACCATAACACGTTGCTGGAGAGTTTCAAAGCAAACAATAAGCGCTGCTAACACAGGAGCTGAAATGCA
This sequence comes from Perca fluviatilis, assembly GCF_010015445.1. Classification (NCBI taxonomy): domain Eukaryota; kingdom Metazoa; phylum Chordata; class Actinopteri; order Perciformes; family Percidae; genus Perca; species Perca fluviatilis. Next base: position 8,558,730 of record NC_053123.1, read on the forward strand.
TTAATGTGTGGGGACTCAAATTCATCTTTATGCCACACCTTTGCCCTGCAGGAAAAACATATTTAAAGCCTATAGGGGTCAAGAAGACCCAGTGGCAGTTTTTGAATATGTTTAATCCAGCCAGTTCTGGTGTTAAATTTGGAAGCGCAGCCTGCAAGAAAGAATACTTCATACTTCGAGCAATCACATCCATCCATCATTTTTGTAACCCATCCCTTTGGCACACTGGCTTTACCCTTCACCTCATACCCAGTAGGAAAGATTACATAATGTGCATCGTTTCGAACTCTGAAGACACAGACACTCTGGCATTAGGCATATGCATCAGCAGACCTGACAATATGACAGGGAAGACAAGGTGACACTAGAGGACGAGGAAACAGATCGGGAACATCGCAAATAGAACGACACAAGGGCAACACCAATAGAGACTGACTGCAAAAGACGAAGGGACTAGTTGGAGAGGGGGAATGAATCAACAAAACTGTGCTGTCAGCATCCCCGGGGCCGGCAGGGAGCATTAAGTGAGTTGACGTGGGACGCTGAGTCTCCCCCTTTTCTCCTTCCTCCTCCCATTGCTCCCTTTGTCTTTCTCTCTCATCCATATGGCAGATTCCACCTCTTCCCCTCCCCCTGCCCTGCTGCGCACTCTATTGAAATGGCCTCTCTCCCACACACACACAAAAACCCACGCTTGCTTGCACAAGCATCCCACTTCCCCTGAGCCGTGTCTTATTTACGGTTCGATTACGGCCGACCGCCCTCCAGGACGAACGTCCTTCTCCGCCTCCTCTCTTCCTTGTGCCCAGATGTTGTTCAAAAGAATTACGGGGGGGGGGTACTATTTTGTCCACTGGGGTCATAACAACATCTGTGGCGACTGTGTCAAAGAAAGCTGCAGCAGCATCAGCAGCAGCATCAGCATCATCACAGCGCTGGTGTCGGAGGAGGGAAAGGGAGAAAAATGAAGCCTGACATGCATATATGACCCGTGGCAAATACACAGCTATTTATCTAAAAACACACAGAAGCGTTTGTTTGATGTTGATACGTGCAAGAAAATGCACCTCAAACGGCACAAATGCTACTGCAAATACAGACAAGGCAAATCCCTGTGAAATACATAAGTTAAGAGCAGAGGGCTCTGCAGCAAGTGTACACACTCCTCCACAGAACAAGGCAAGAACGTGCGTGCCGATGATTGAACAGAACCCTCTGGGAGGCACAACGCAGCACTATCCCTGCTACAGAGGTGAGTAATAGAACTGCTACATCTTCCTCCCAAAAAAAAAACGACGGCCCTGCTGACGCATTCCTCTGGAGTCTGCAACTCTCTGCTCTGCAGCCTGTAGCAAACTGTGAGGGTGCAAAGCCCCTCGGTGGGACTTTGACTTTGTGCTGCATTTCTGGTATGAAAGGTGCTATATAAATAAATGTAGGCCTATTATTATTATTATTATTATTATTATTATTAATAAACAGAGCGTATTCACAAGTTACAACATATCATAGGCCAAGGCAAAGAAAACCAGCCCTAGATACTGAAGGTGGAAAATGTCTGGCATTTTTGCTTTTAAAAAATGACTTAAATGATTACTTGATTATGGAAATTGTCGCCAATTAATTTCAGATATATTTTTTGAATAGATCCAACGTGAATTAAAAAAATGTCATGGCCAGTCCTACGTGTTGATGTGTATTAAAAACACTCATGTGCAATCATTCATGCTTTTGTTCATCAAACAAAAACAGGCCATGTGTCAGCTCTAGCAGTGGTGATAATTCATAGCGGGACTGCAACTAACAATTATTTCCATAAGAGATTAATCATTTTGTCAATAAACTGACAGAGAATAGTGGGGAAATTCCAAATTATAAATTCCGAAATGACAGCTATTACAATTGCTTGTTTCATTCAAAAAATGGTCCAAAAGCCAAAGCTATTTGGATATGACAAGGGAAAGTATCAAATCACATCCGAGACAGGAATGTTTGTACGTTTGTATGTAGAAGACATGACTTAAATGACTTATTGATTTTCAAAATAGTTGAACTGAATCTTCTGTCGATTGACTATTGATCTTGAATCTAGTGACTGAAAAATGAATTGGTTGAAGGATAAAATGACCCTTTGTCCCAGAGAGGTGAACAGACAGGGTCACATAGCTGTGGGTGGAAAGTGTTCTGTGGCAGGCGATCAAATCCAAACAAAAAGTTCTGTGTTTAGCGGTAGAAAGGGGACAAGCTGCAACACAAGCTACTCGCAGCACAGCACAAAAACATAACTGGCCAAAACAACCAAGTGGCACACATTCCTTTACTTGAAACTTGAAAAGCATTCTTTCGCAACGTGTGGCTGTCCCATTAAGAGTGGCAGATGTAATGTCATGCCATGTCGGGCTGGGCATCGTTCAAAAATCTTTCGATGCCGGTTCCTTAACGATCCTTTTTTTTTTCTATACCATATAGATATAGATTTTAAAATCCATTTCAACATCAACAAAAATACATTAAAACACAAAACTTTTATTTTCCACCTTAATTGTGAATCAAAACAATTAAAATAAAAAAAAACTTCGGGTAACACTGCTCACTCAGAGTAACATTAATAACACTGGTTGTGCTTTTGGATAGGGGTGCGCCAGTCAGATACTCAGGATTGGTGTCAATCTGAACTTTAAAAATTAACGAAAAGAATTGAAAACTTTTTGCCACAACATGAACATATTATAAATAATAAATAAATAAACAAATGACATTGTGCACAGGCTAATATTGAACTAATTAAAATGCAAAGGAATGTAAAGAACAAAAGACTTTTTAGTGCAAACTGCATAATGACACAAACCTTTAACAATAAACTTGGTGACTGCCCTGTTGTCAACATTGAACTAATGGAGAACTAACTTAAGTGCAAAGGAATGTCATTGAATTGCCTTGTTGCTGAAAGGTGCTGTAGAAATAAAGTTGCCTTGCCTTACGACCTCAGCCTGTCAGTCAGTCCCCAGGGCAGAGAAACCACTGTTGTGCCTGCTTGTCTCAGAGGAGGTGTAAAACAACAGCACGCGACCGCTTTCAGCTCGCCATTATTATCAAACGCTGTCTGCGGGAAGTTTTGAAAAACCGTAACCACGCCTGAAACCACTTTATCGGCATTGCCGTGACTCACTGGGACTGCAAGACTGCAGAGCCGACGTAGTTTGCTCGAGCTTACTCCGTCCGCACCTCTGTGTGTGTGTGTGTGTGTGTGTGTGTGTGTGTGTGTGTGTGTGTGTGTGTGTGTGTGTGTGTGTGTGTGTGTGAGTCAGAGCGCAGCGCTCCGTCAATATGCAGAGAGGACAGATAAGCTTGCGCTCAGACGCTTTTGGAACTGAAATTTGGCACCGAAAGTGAATAATTTTTCGAACCTCTTAGGATCGGAGTATTTTCGGTCGGTGCCGTAAAAGTGTCGACGTCCGGTGCCCAGCCCTAATGCCATGTTGCCTGTTCAGTTTTCCATCCTAAATGTTAAATCTCTTCTACCACCTTCTTTGCAACAGAGGATTATTTATAACAGCAATGCTTTGCTATGGCTTTGACCCCTGCTCACTTAAGTAATGGCTGTTTATGTTACTACTGTATTTATTAGAAGTCTCTTCAGACAAGTGGATGAGCAAACTGCCAAAAATGTGATTTAAATGGAAGTGTAGAGAGGAGCAGCCATCTGCCCTGCTAATCCCCAACAAACTGGAGTGTTACTGAAAGTGTTGTTCCCAGACTTTCAAATGGCCCTTGCTATTACACTGCCATTTAAAGGCAGCACAACAAGTTTTCTCCATGCGTGCGTGGGTCATTGTTGAGACCCCATCTGCTTGACAGCACTCTTCATTGTGTCGATTTAGGTCATCGGGTTGGATTACGACACGGCTCAATAGTTCCACCTAATTAAAGGCAATCATCCTGGTAAATGTGTTTTGTCTGCAGTGGTCACTGTTCTTAGCACAATGGGCATTACACAATATTCTGTATGCTATACAAATAAGGCTCGACTCGGATACAGTGTCAGATCAGAAAGAGTTTCTATTTTTTCCTTTCACAAAGCAGCACTAACAGGGATAACTTTAAAAAAAAAAAAAAAAATGAAAAAGAAGTATACACACTAAGCACTGAGCCATTCCTTATAGGAACTATGCTTCTGTTATGACACGACCATAGCCTGCCAGAACTTCCTATATTTGGTCCGAAAGTCAGAACCATCCAAAAAAATAAAGAAGCTTTCACAGTAGAAACAAACCAGACCATGGTTCAGTTTGATCCAGACCGAGACCACCTCTTTCGTCGGACCAAATATCGACTGTTTGGAGGTTTCGCACCTGTAACTTTGGTTCGGATCAAACTGAAAAGTCCGGACCGACGAGGTAGGTGTGAAAGCTGCCAAAGATGGGAGTATTGATTATTGTTAGCAACAACTGTGAAGCAGGTAAAGTGGGAATAAAAGCCTGTCTCCAATATACAGTATCTCACAAAAGTGAGTACACCCCTCACATTTTAGTAAATATTTCATTATATCTTTCAATGGGACAACACTGAAGAAATGACACTTTGATACAATGTAAAGTATTAAGTGTACAGCTTGTATAACTGCGTAAATGTGCCGTCCCCTCAAAATAACTCAACATACAGCCATTAATGTCTAAACCGCTGGCAACAAAAGTGAGTACACCCCTATGTTAAATTCCCATAGAGGTAGGCAGATTTTTATTTTTAAAGGCCAAAGGTTATTTCATGGATCCAGGATACTATGCATCCTGATAAAGTTCCCTTGGCCTTTGGAATTAAAATAGCCCCACATCATCACATACCCTTCACCATACCTAGAGATTGGCATGGTTTTATTTCCGTTAGCCTAATAGCTGGTTTGATTTGCATTGAGAGATGATTTTATGGAAAGTACCCAATGCCAATCTCTAATAATAATAATAATAATAATCTAATAATTGCAGCAAAGTGTCATTTCTTCAGTGTTGTCCCATTAAAAGATATAATGAAATATTTACTAAAATGTGAGAGGGTATTTATGGAATACATTCAGCTACATCAAAGCTGAAATTGGATCCAAATACTTGTTAGATGTGGGCCATGAGGTTGAATGCCAATATTTCTCACCATTAGTCTACCCTTCCACGTCATGACATCAATAAACAGACCACTGACCCTGTGTTTCTAGCCTGTGGGAAAAGAGTTTAACTTAATATTCACTAATACTCTCCAGGACACAGAAAAACAAAATCTTTGCGCAAAACACACACACGCAGGCTTAATTACATACTGCAATTCAAGGTGTGGATGGAAATGTAAGCCTCTTAAAGTAAAACGCTGCTAATGAAAAAGTTCAGCGCCATGCAGTGCACATTTGAAAAGTGTAAGATTTGGGAGAGGTGCTAAAAACTCACACCTGCCTCTGGTACAGCAGAACATCCTAATTTAGGCACATCTTTCATCACCACTTGGTCTGAGGGAGAGAGGGTGACGCTTGGGGAGAAAGAATTCTCAACCCTGGGAATAACAAGGAGCGTGTATGTGTGTGTATGTGTTGTGTGTGTGTGTGTGTGTGTGTGTGTGTGTGTGTGTGTGTGTGTGTGTGTGTGTGTGTGGGTTTGAAAAACTGACAGAGGGAACACAGTAAGCAGACAAAATAGTCAAACAGCGGGGATGGGAATCTTTGGGAATTTTATAATTCGATTTGAACTATTGGGGTTTTTCACTTCAAATGTCATATCTTGAATGTAAAAAAACAACAAACTACAACACCACACCAGATCTAGCTAGACCGGAAACAAAACAACATGCACGCAGCACACACTTGTTTGCACTTGCTTGCGAGTCGGCCAAAGAGTAGTACATACCTGCAAAGTAGTCGCTTTTCGACAAAAATCGCCGTTTTGAATGGGGTCCGAGACACGGTGCTAATATGGCGCCGGTGCCTTAACGACCGTTATCTACCGGACCGAATAGCAACGCAGATTTCGGTGCCTTATTTAGGTGCCACTTAGATGCCTGTGCTTCTTTCTGATGCTCCGAAAATGGACGTTAGAGGGAACTGAAACATGCCGCACAGGAGGCCAGTTAACACTACACTTACCAGCAGGTAACGTTAGCCTAGCGTTAGCTAGCAGCTGGAGTAAACACAGTTAAAATGCTGAGAGCTAAACAGTGTAAAAGTGTGTCTGTATTTCACTGGAGAGGATTCTAACACCAGACTGTAGCTGCCGTTGTCTGAAAAACACAGTCATGATGTTATGTTGCTCGCCTCGCCAGCCTCGTGGTGCATTCACTGTAATTGTAAAATACCCTTTTCCCATCCAGTGGTTGTTTTCACTGTTTTGTGCTCCTTTTTGTTTTTAGATCAACTTTTTATTGTTTTATATTTTCGAACATACAGAACAGACAAATACAATTGAACAAGGTGCTCCTTTTTTAAATATATATATCTTTCGGTTCAGGCACAGTTTTAAAAGTATCGTATCATGTTGATAAGAGCATTAAAATGAGAAAAAAATAATGGGACAAAAAGAAATCAAGGGACATTTAAAACAGATAAAAATGTGCGATTAATTGCGAGTTAACTATGACATTAATGCGATTAAATATTTTAATCGTTTGACATATATAGGTGTGTAAGATGATCGGTTTCCCACTGCTCTGATCATTCAGAGAGGCTTACAGGGGATGAAGACCTATCCAAACATTTAAAGAGAAGTAAACCAAGGGACAATAACAAGATGTAATGAATAGGCTAACTGTAATGAAATTAGTCATTATTATTGTAAGGAAATATACTCAAATAATATATTAGAGTAGCAAGTCAAACTTTCTAAATATGGAGTAAAACTGTATGGAGACTTTTGCAGGTTCCCTAAAGTGCTGTGAGGATTCTTAAAAACAAATCAGTAAGTCAGTAAAAGTAGGGATGCAACGACAGCGACGCCAGTATCGGGTATCGGTCCGATGGCGTGTGCATGTACTCGTAGTCATGAAATTACTCTGATACTACCGCACCCGATACCACCTCATAGCAATGTGACAAGAACTTCTCCTTCAAGCAGGTATAGGCGACGGAAGAGGAGCCCTTTGGTGATTTTTGGCCGTAAAATAATAACTAGGCTCTTGCCCAATGCATGATTGCACTCGACGAGCAGCCATTGTCAGTCATAGTCAATAATACTGGGTTTCGACGTCTTCTCAGTGTTCTGGAGCCGAGAGATTCCCAGCCGTCACCACATCACAGAAACCCTGATTCCAAAGCTGCTTTGAAAAAAAGCACGTCAGCAGCCTGTTGCCCGTAAACTTCACCACTGATATTTGGAGTAGCGGCATTAGCCCAGTGTCTCTCATCGGCTTAACGGGCATAAACATGAAGAAAGACATATTTCAATCTGCTCCGTCTGCATGCGGTGTCTACAGGGCGCTGTTTAAACAACCACAGTGCTACTCTGTAAATAGCGATTGCTTTTATCATGAACAGGCTCAAACGACAGCTCTCGGTGTGTAGTCTAACTGTTTTAACAAACTGTTCAAACTGTTGTCATAGTTTTCCACAAGTCTTTCAATCAAAATCCTGTGAACTTTGCTGCTGGCGTAAACACACCATCCTCTCCGCTGGATCGGTAAATCCACATGGGTGCTTAACATGCACGTGAGTGACGTCATCGGACTTTGCGTTCTTCATTCTTTCTAAACTTCACTCACTATTTTGATATCAGGAATGATATGATTTATTTTATTGACACTAGCCCAGGGAAATTTCCAGGCCCAGGCACTGAGCTTTGAATAGAAAAAAAGGCATGGTACTTTGAAAATCCTACTTTGTTCTAACTGACAACAATATCAGAGAAGGCCAAAATCATCGTTGTGTCTGAAAACACCCTCGGACCGCAGAGGGATTACTAAGTACTCATATCGGTACTCGGTATCGGCAAGTACCCAAATGTAAGTACTTGTACTTGTACTTGATCTTACAAAAAGTGGTATTGGTGCATCCTTACAGCAAAGGATCAGCTGATTGTAAAGACATTAAACTAAAACCAGACATCAGTATCAGTTCTTATCAGACTGATTGTCTAAGAGCATAGGCTACATACCCGCTGCTATGGCCTATTACAGATTTTTCCCAAATGGGGGCTAGTACCCCTAGGGGTACTTTGGAGTGTTGCAGGGGGTACATGAAACTTTTTTTATTCCTAAAATAATTATACTAATAATAAATTTAGGGATGGATTATAAGCACGTAAGTGTTTTTCAGTTACAAGGTTGTCGTTTAGTAAATCAGACACTGATGCCGCAGCGCTGTATTGTACCTCTGTATAATGTTTTTTAGTTTTTTTGTACCTGTTTGGGGTTACTTGGCTGAAAACATATTTCAAAATGGGGACAGTAAAAAAAAAAAAAAAAAGTTTGAGAACCACTGGTCTATTAATTCGAGGTAAATCCCTCCAAGTGACTGTCACTGAAAGGAAACAGCGATGGAACTGTGTGCATGACCAAATTTCCAAATATATTTTTAAAGGAAAACCCTAAAAAAACAATAAAAAAATAACATGTAATCAATCCTGCATGAAATTATTGAAATGCAGCCGTTTTTCTTTTTCTTCTTTTTTTAAATGGATACATAATGTGGTATTGAGGGAAATACATGCTGTGATTGTTTGCTTTTGCAGAACAAACGATCTACAATTTTAGGCACATAAACAAAGAAAACCGACAACATTCCACTGTGGTGTGCACAGATTTTCCACTTCTGAAAGGCCAATGCTTGTTTTCTGTTGCAAAAGCAAGCTGCATGCAGAAAAGTGTAGGGTTGGAGTTAGGTTAGGGTTAGGTGTGTTCATGTGTCATGACAGTGGCATGTGTTCATGACAGTGTCACGTCACTCTTATGTAGAAAACTTCAAGTGTTACCAAAAATCATCAGCAATGGAAAGACATGTCGAAAGTATTCTCAAAATGAATGTACAGTACGTTAAATTAATTGTGTTCCAGGTGAGACAGATCCCACTATTTCCTGCTTTTGACTGATTGTGTGTGATTATACATGGAACTTTTTTTAAGATTTTACCTAAAAACAGAGTGCGTGTTTTGATGATTGTTTGGGAAAGCGCATCAAGCTCCGGCATCACTGCAGCGGTTTCTGTACAAGAACTGACACAAATTGCCCAGGGGTAGAACAAATCCTGACCTGTTTTATAGAAACAAAGGGATCAAATTAAAATGTTCCCACTGAGTGAGCAGAGTACACAAATATGCCCCAATGGGCCTGCAGCACCTGCTAAGCTCTGCTCCCAGCAACCCTCCCATTTCTTTGCATCGTGTTTAGATCCACTGTGGTCACTGGTTGTAGACTGTGGGTATAAGCCTGCCAGGAAAGCACTTAAATAAGTCTTAGGCTACATCCATTCAAATACATTTTCATTTTAATACGAAAACGATCTCCATCTTCAAGAGTGTTTTAGCACGATTCAGAAATATTAAAGCGCCTGAAAACACATATCGCAGGCCCTTTCAGATACACTGAGCATGCGCGTGCGGTCGTGAATGGCTCAAATAATAGCTTGCCTCCTTGCACATGTAGGGAGTAGTAACATTATAAAATGCAGAATGTGACTGCAAAACAGCTGCTGGCCTTGACAACAAGGTCAGTAATGCCTGTAATTCGTTATCCTTGTTGAATTAACCACCACTAGTCAAGGCTGATGTCATTTTGTTTTCTTCTGGAAAAGGATGATGTGACCGGGGCATGATAATTCAGGGAAGGACACGTCGTGACTGATAGGACCCAATCAGGAAGCGAACGTGGGCGTCTACGTCATCATTTTAAAAAGTCTCCGTTTCCGCCCGTCCAGACTAAAACGCAACCCCAGAGTTCTCAAACTAAAACGAGTTCAGCAGCATTTTCAAAAGTCTTCCGTTTTAGGGGTTCTAAAACGTTGAGGTAGTGTGTAGTGAGGTAGTTTGGGCCAAAAGTGAAGAAAAAAAAAAATCAATCAATCTCATTGTAGCTGATAACCCATTTACAGGTTCTTTACTAGTGGTCTTCAGGGACTTCAAATGGGCCTCAAGGCACTCCTCAACTACCAAACAAACAGATTTTGCTGAATTCGGAACTTTCATAGCCATAATAAAAAAAAAAGGAAGCAAGGAGATGGAAAAGCTATTCTTTTACAAATTATATTTAGCCAGAAGGTATTGTTGTTAATTGAGGAAGTCTGTCTCAGACTGCTGGGGCTTTACCTTTTCACCCCGAGTCACTCCAACACAGACAAAAACTATTTACATGGCCTAATCTGAGGATCATTAACCCTTTCAAACAGGAGCGTTGAAGCGAGCTCCCCGGGACAGCACTAAGAGGCACTCTATTTTCCTTAATCGTGCTCCTCTTTTTCTTTCTATATATAGCCATATCACCAAGGGCTCCGTGCAGAGCTCCATAGAATATGGAGGACGAGACGGAAACGGAGAGGGTTGATGAATATGAAAAGGACAAGCAAGCGCAGGAGAGGGGATCTTCGTTCCTTTATCCAGCTACAGACTCTCTTCAGACATTCAAAAGTTTAAAGAACAATGCGTTGCTCGCAGGTAGAGGATTTACTGTCTGCCTGTACCTTCTGTAAAAGCACGAGGCCAAGGAGCACAGTAGAGCTTAAAAAACAAGAAAAGACTGTTTTCACAGCTTCTCTGTGTGGCCGTGCATTATTGATGGGTTTACCCTAATCCACTGCAAATACACGTACAGCCACATCATGACACAATCCATGTTTTCGGGGGTGATACACACACACATAGGACAGCTATGACGTGAACATTTGTGGCGGTTTCTATTCTTGTGCATATGTTCATAAAGCCTTAAAGAGATTGTGTTGAAAAAGCACCATAGTTGCTATACAGAGCAACATGGCAGCCCCCTAGTCATACCCATAGACAGTATATAATGGACCAATAGACCCCGTTGCTCTGGACGGAGACCAGTGAAGGCTATTAGAAGCACTTTTCCGGTGATGGCCAGCTTTACTCGGAGCCGCCTCCAACTGAGGCGAGAAAACGTAACGTATGTGGCGTGAGCGGAGCGATGTCTGAAAGTTGTAGGTGTTCTGGTAGCTGTGCCAAGAGATAATCTCAATCATTCCCAATCTTACAGAGACGGAGAGCGTAGGTATATGTAAGGAGATAACATAAGCACAGGCTAATTATTGCTAACTAACATGCTAGTTAACATTAGTAATTAAACCTAAACAGCTAACGTTAGAAACTGCCTCGCAGGCTTCTCCTGTACTATACGGTAATTCCTCTACTGTGCGACAGTAAGTCACTTGGTTATGACACAATCATTAGCCTATTTTTAACAAAAACGTCTGCTACGGAGCCATAACGTGAGATACAAGGTAATGGAGCTTTTATACGTTGTTGTGTTTCTTTAGAACTAAACAATGGACAAATTGAGTCTTTTAACGCTTCGGATGTAACGTTATTCTCAGTCAAGTGACGTAAAAAAAAAATGGCGGTCAGCGGAATGCTAACAAGAGGTGATGGCCAGTTAGCAACAAAATGGCGCCATGATGGCTCGAGTTCTGAAGCGAAGCTTACCCCCTTGGTCATACCCTAGGGCAGTGTGGCTTTCCCCCCAGTATGCTGGAGATCTACTGCAATTTCATGTTAAGGCGAGGACAGGTACACTTCTGTGTTACGTTAAAAAAAAAAAGCTTGACAGGGATGTATTGTATGCATGCTTTCCAAATGTTTTATTCAAACTTAACAGTAAATGAATTGCAAAACCAAATTCTTCTAGAGGGAACAAGGCCAGCCTGCTACATGCTATGTGGTGTGAAAGGGGTAAATGGTTGTCTAAAACAATACCGATACAACTCAAGTTGTAATTCTGTTTGTAAGGTCAAAATAAGACAGATGTATATTTTAAAAGGTCCTATGACATGCTGCTTTTTTGATGCCTTATATAGACCTTAGTGGTCCCCTAATACTGTATCTGAAGTCTCTTTTATATAGACCTTAGTGGTCCCCTAATACTGTATCTGAAGTCTCTTTTATATAGACCTTAGTGGTCCCCTAATACTTTATCTGTCGCTTTCCCAAAACTCAGCCTTGGTGCAGAATTACAGCCACTAGAGCCAGTCCCACAATGACCTTTCATTAGTATGTGCCATTTCTGTGTCTGTAGCTATTGAGGAGGAGAGAAGGGGGGGCAAGGTGGAGGGTGGGGGTTGGCCTTGACCAACTGCCATGCTTCGCTCGTTTTCAAGCCATGATGTCTCTCTCTCATGGGTGGGCCAAATTTTCTGGGCGGGCAAAGCAGAGAAAGAGGAGGTAACCTTGCTCCTTATGACCTCATAAGGAGAAGATTCCAGATCGGCCCATCTGAGCTTTCATTTTCTCAAAGACAGAGCAGGATACCCAGGGCTCGGTTTATACCTATCACCATTTCTAGCCACTGGGGGATAGGCAGGCTGGGGGAACTCATATTAATGTTAAAAAACTCATAAAGTGAAATGTTCATGCCATGGGACCTTTAAGAATCTGTTGAATTTGTAAGTGTGATTCATCTGGCTGTACTTTTTCAAGGTAGGCGTAACCCATTTTGGTGTCAGTCAACATTTTCACTTTTGTTGACTTATATTTCAGTTTTATTTAGTAATTTCACCCGGTTTCAGTTATTGACTTTATTGAGCTTTTGACTTACCACGCACAAAATGAAGGAGAGAGGATGTGGAAGTTAAATATATATTAACTTGGGAAAACAACAATAATCGGAGATCTCTAAAGGGCTTTCTGTGTTTTCACAAGTTTTTTTCTTGTCTCTAATGATGGTACTGGGAACCCTTCCGTATATTAGCTGTGTACGGCTATTAGTTCAGCAATTAAACACAAAAAAAAAACACTGTGGAAAGCAAGGCTGCTCTTAATCATTCCTGACAACTTCAAAAATGTTATTAATATACGATTTGGTCAACATCATAGATGTTGTCAAGGATGATAAGGAACTACTTATTTTCATTGTCCCTGATAATCTTACAATAAGGGCCAACTTCATCTTCCAAAAAGGTGTAATATATAGGAAGAAATTGAGGTTGCCAGTGGTGCCTCAGGCCAAGCATGCTCAGGGAACTAACACTATAGATTCAGGTGCTTGACAGAAAATAAAAAAAAGTCAATAACCAGCAGCAAAGACTTCTTAGAGCTAGCATTTACCGATATTACCCTTTACAATAAATAACATCCATCCCTACCTCAAACACAAGAGTAACAATTAGATGGCCTATACTGTTGTATTTAACCCCCTTACCGACTCTAGTGGAGCAGCTTTGTGTCCACAGAATTGTGGTTGGAGTGGGAAGCCTGCAGTTATGAATGAGTGCAACCATTTAAATGTGAAGTAGAGCAGCGAGGGAGCATGAATATTCAGCCAGACGTACCTCAACCAGCAAAGTTAACAGAACATAAACGATGATGTTTGTTTAGCCATATTGATTTAATTCACATCACCTAAAAGCAGTTACTCCTTTTAATGTTGCTTCGTGACAGAATTCAGAGTGAGACCCCCAAAAATGGCAACGCAGTAATGGCAAGTTGGAAACGTACCCAAAGAAGAATGGTCTCATACTAGGCTTATGCTGATTGGTGATCGGAGCATATATCAACAATTAAAGGGATGATCGACGATGTGGTTTTACAACACCAATATTAAAAGGTGCCCTGCCACACGTATTTCATTACTTTGTGGTAATGTCTGAAGTTCTACCATGGACTGCCTTGGTTACCTTGTTTCAAGCCATTCTAGCGTGGTATAGAAAGCCTACAGGAAGACTGAGGCCCCATTTACACGAAGTGAAGACGCACATATTTTCCTGCGGTTTGGCCTCTCATTTACACAAAAACCCTGTTTTTATCACAGAAACCGATTATTTCTAAAAACTCCGGCCAAAGTGGAGATTTTAGGAAAACTTCGTTTGCACGTTTGCATGTAAACTGAGAGAAACGGAGGTTGAGAAAAGAGGACGTGATTGGTTGCTGTTGTTGCTATTGTCGGGATTCTGATTGGCTAACGTGGGCTTGAGCTTCTCGTTACACTGCCGCCTACAGGTCTGGCGTGCTCTTGACTGCATTGACGGCATATATACACAAATTTTGTGAATTTTGAATCCTTAATTGCAAACCTTTTTGCCATCTGACCACGATTGGACGATATGAAAATTGAAATGATCGCCCAGCCCTATTTCATAGGGAGCACACACCTGATTTTTAACCCAGCAGGAAGACTATTCTCAGAGTGGCTCAAGCATTTTCTCCCTCTGCAAATACTCTGCACCATATGCCTTTTCTTGCTATAGGAATACATTGTACAATAATGTTGCATTTCTTTCTTATTCCATTTAATGAAAACTTTAACATTATTTGACATATATGCTCAAAGAGTAATAACAGACAAGCAGTAATATGTGGGCTGGTCTACGTCACAATTTTGCCAATGAATGGTCCTGGTGGTTTTATGGAGGCCTTGTACTACCCCACGTAGTGCTAACGTGTGAGTGTGTGAGTGTGTGAGTGTGTGTGTGTGTGTGTGTGTGTGTGTGTGTGTGTGTGTGTGTGTGTGTGTGTGTGTGTGTGTGTACACAGCATGGACTGTAATGTCACATTCACGCTCTGATGCTAACCTTGTCTGGCATATGCATTTAGCCCTTTCTTCTGTTTTCACCGAGAACTCATCTCCAGTAAAAGATAAAGAAGAACCCATTCTTCTTCTTTTTTTAACATGGTGCAGACCGTTATCGTTTTCCCCAAAGTAAAGATTAATACGTTATGCACTCACGTGTGTGTTGAGTGTGTTAACGCAGCCTATACTGCATAAATAATGGCGTGTGCTCACCACAATTTGGTGACAGGGGTGATGGGGCGGCATCGATGCGGCCCCCCCTCAGGGAAGTGCAAAATGTCTCAGCCATACAAGCCGGGGACATGCTGCTTTATTTGCACAAACCCCTACCCCGCACCATCATCCAAAATTACAGCCTGTTGTCCTGTACTGAAGTATGTTTATCACTAAGCCAGACAAACTGATTTGAACAAAAAACATCTATTTGGGCTTCCAAATCTGTACCTAGTGAAAAGATCGGACCTACTCGGCCTACAGGAGCTTGTTTTTTTTTAAAAAAAAATATTAGATTGTGTGTAGGAATGGGTAAAAAGTATATTTGGATTATTGTTGGCCGGCAAAGCAAAGTGCACTGAACATGACATACCTTTCACATCACGGGGAACTCAGAAGACGAAAGGAGTTGCTCTAGTACACTCTGTACCGACAAATGGCACGACAGACGGAAAAGGAGTCTTGCTAAAAAATGCAAAGGTTCTCAGCAGATGTTGGCTGACTTTGCCCTTTCCTCCAAACTTCAAATCAGTCCCTCCAGGATTTCGCCATGTCGCGATCGCGCCAATTCACGCAAATTCAACCAATCCCCGTGAATTTGGTGCGACTCGCAATTTTGACCAATCATCGCAACTTTTCCGCAAATTGGACCAATAACTGGAGTTTCCCATGACTTCAACCAATCCCAGCAGTCCCACGTGCACTCTGAGAGCCAATGACCAAGCGGGAGTGAGAACAGGTCAAATTAATTTCCTTGTTTCTGACATGAAGACGAGTGTGTGACTCTCACATCTCACATTTACCAACAAAACGTACAGCGAAAGACCGTGCAAAGCATTTCAGACCGTCTTGCCAACCTGTATACATTTTAACATCGATGTACGCTGTAACGATTTTTCACTCTAAAGTCACTGAAAAGCTGCTGCTGTTTCAATCCAGTCGGCTTTCTGCAGCGGGCGGGGCTGCTCCGTTCCACGCACGCACACGCACACACACACACACACACACACACACACACACACACACACACACACACACACACACACACACAGTGGATGCAGGAAAAACCGGAGATGAGACGACACAATGACCTAAATTGAGGACAGCTACGCTCGTTATTGTAAGTGCAATGATAAGTTTAAGTCCAATAAGTACTTTATTGAAACTTATGAATGTATGTCCCAGCCCAGGCCAGGATAGGATAGGACATTAACTAACAATGTAGGGATCAACAAGCCACTGACACATATGTTCAAATTTGATTAATTCAATAAATTATTAAAGTTTTGTCTTAAATCCACCAGCTATTTTCATATTATACCAACATTAGCAGCATCCTGAGCCTTTTTGGTAAGGTTACTAGGAAATCTCAGCCCTGAGTAGCTTTACTCCCCCGAAACAAGTTTCCTTTTTATTTTTAAAGAACTATACAAAAAAAAAAAAAAAAAAAACTTCATTTGCAACAAACAAGACATTGCAACTTTTATCGCAATTTTTTACAAAAGCTTCCGCAAAATCAGGCATTTTGGGCCGCAACAATCTAAAAAAAGGTGGATTAAAAATAAAACAGCCTTGTTATGAGCATGGTTCTTTTAAAAGATATTCCTACTGTATGGCTTCTGAAAGGGTTTTAGGAGTGGTTTGAAAAATGTATACATACTTGGGATGTTGAAATGAATCATTGCATCGCGATGCGGACCTGGACCGTTCTACATCGATGGAGTGATAGACCATAATCGATTGTTGCCTAATGATGTTGCTTGTTGATTTTCCAGTCGCTGCTTTTTTTTTTTTTTTTTGCCTTTTGTCTGTTGTCTGCTGTGTTCAGACTCCACTACATTCAGGAAGTGTCTTTTTTTAAGAGCAGATACAATAAAAAGGGGAGTTCATGTATATCTGACTGCTCGAATTTGTTGATGAAAACAATGTGTAGTAATATATAATAAAATTGAGGGGGTGACGCATCGTGATGCATCGTACTATCGAATCGATTCCAATCGTTGACAGGATAATCGTAATCGAATCTTGAGACCAGTGAAGATTCACACCCCTAATATATAAGCACTAAGAAATACATTATACATTACTGAAATGGATTTTTACCCGACAAACGGTCGATCACGATGTCCTGGAGGTGTGTCGTACAACCCAGGCGGAAAATATATCCAGTGTGAAATAAACAGGGAATTGTAAAGCTTCGAAAAAAAGCTTTTGATATTTACGGCAAACTATTTCAAACAATATCCAGTCCTAAATAAAGCTAAAGCTGAGGATTCTACAGTATAATGGGAGCGCAAAGCCTTGGAGACTGCTTTGTTCAACCCATCATCATATACTGGATCTGCAGTACACCATAGATACATTTTATACCCATGACCCCTTGTTTTCCAGTGGTTCAATGAAACGGTTTGTAATTCAAATGAATGAAAGTCATACCATACTATAATGTAAACACGTATATAATATAGATCTTTTTATCTCTCTTACACAAATGTGAGCGACTTTGATGCTAGTTAACATACATAGACGGATATTTAAAATCACCCAGTCCATGCCTCTCCGAGGCTTTGACACTGGTCTGTAGCTTGTATTTAGTAACACTAGCCTCGAGCCAACATCCAGTATGTTTTACACAGCCTGATTGAATTGATTGAAAGTGGCCAGTCATGTAAAATTAAGTCAAAAATCAATATTGAGTTCTAATTTGAACTGGGTGGGGAACAACAGCTTTGTAAGATGAATTTTGAAAGTCGCAGCGAAACGGCGAGGTCATCCGCAGCCTCATTATCCTGTGGCAAAGATGTGAAACCTCGCACGCACTGCATGGCATACGGACTGTATTTACATTGTGCTTTTCAAGCTGAGTAGGACAAAGCACTTTACAAAGCCTCTCCATCACCCACATATCCACACATATCACTGTCAGTTCAGACCGTAATAAGATGACGGAACATAAAAGACAATAACAAATAAAAAGGAAAAGGATTTATTTATTTATTTTCTGACCTACTTAATTGCAGAAATATCAGGGCACATGACTGCTGGACGCACAGCAAGTAGTGCACAAGGTGCCACAACAACAGATTTTAAATAACTCCACAGTTTGACCACATTATGTAAAGCCCCTGAACTAGGGCAGGGCAATATATCGATATTATATCGAGACTAGATGGTCTTAGATTTTGCATATCGTAATATGACATAAGTGTCTTTTCCTGGTTTTAAAGGCTGCATTACAGTCAAGTGATGCCATTTCCTAAACTTACCAGACTGTTCTAGCTATTCTATTATTTGCCTTTACCCACTTAGTCATTATATCCACATTACTGATGATTATTAATCACAAATCTTATTGTGAATGAGATATTTAAGTCTTTGGTCAAAAATATCATGATATTTGAATGTCTTCATATCGCCCAGCCCCACCCTGAACACGTGGCTTAAAGTATTTTTCCATACAACAGTATTTAGCCTATGTCAATACTACCAACAAAAAAAGTTTAAAAAACATCTTTAGGTATTATTTAATAAGAAAGACTTTATCAAAGCTCATCTAGTCTAGCCTGCTTAATAAGGATTGACTGGTTGACGCAATGCCATGAAATGCTAGCTGCATTTTACTTAAATCAATAACTGAGTGAGAAAAGGAAACAGGATGCCCGTTGTGTTTCAGGAAGAGTACACAGGACAAAGGCTGAACACTTGTAAGCCAAAAACGGCATGCAAGTGGCCACTGATAAGGAGCACAAGGGAAGTCGAGAGAGTTCCCTTAGGAAATGTATTCATGTCAAACTGTTCAAAAGTGCAGTTGGAACAAATGTGGGACTCCTGCTTGTAATCACAACATTGATAATTGGAGAACCATGCATCCCTGCAGACAGGTGGCTTGTTATCATCCACATCACTGTTTATGGAATTGTTCATGACACTTATAGTATAATCACTCCTTAGCTAAGGGAAGTCAAATTAGCTAAACATGGTCCTATCAACCTTGCTGACATTTGTTTTTGCATTCGCTAATCCTGCTGGGGACAGCAAATATGTTTGGAAAGCAATCCAGAGTGGAAGGCAGTTAAAGCGATTTCATTTCATGAAAACGATGCATTCAAATATTTTGCGTGCAAACAATTACTGGCCAATCTAGCAGGCAATCTTTTCGCCAAAAGGGACAATTTGCCCAAATTTGCTGCTTGGCAGGTTGTTTATTTGCTCTGGCAAACTGGCAGAATTCCTGACAGTTTTTATGATAATCATTGGAAACACCAAACTTGCTGCTATGGTCACTGAGAAGGGAAAGCAAAGCTATACAAACTGTCAAACAAATCATGCCCTTTCTCCGAAGGTTGATTATTACGGTTGATTAGGTAATCAATCATATTTATGTAGGCCTTTATTTGCTGACGATCAGCTAAAATACTTGCATTGGAGTAACAGATGATGTTTATCCAGCAGCTTACCACAGTAAGAACTGACATTGAGCCCCTGTGGTCTTTGTCAAAAGTGTATGCTCATCAGCACCCATCAGCACGCAAATCCTGAGGAAATGCATTGTCTTTTCATAGTGCCTTATCCCCATGATGCAGCAATGGTGTATTCATCAGGGCTCAAACAGCAATGTCATCAGGGCAGAGAACATAAGTATCGATCACAGGAGCAGCTATGTCCATATGGAGCTGTGTGAAGGGGATGGCTATGGTTTTTGTAGCCTGCAGTTATGCATTATAGGAGCATTAACGGAGAGTCCGCTGACAGCCAGCAACAATTTATTAGCACGAGTAGCAGCATTACCTCTGCTGTTGCTGCATGGGTCACAATGGGTCAACACAGAGCCATACAGCTTTCCTGGAATGGCACAATGCAGCAGAGCTGAGTGAACTTTGCGCGCGCACACACACACACACACACACACACACACACACACACACACACACACACACACACACACACACACACACACACACACACACACACACACACACACAGTCAGTTTGGCATGGTACTCTCAGTGCTTGTTCTGAGCTGTTTTTCCATCTTTAAAGCCATCTCAGCAAGTGGAGCAGTACTGCAGCAGTTACATGAAATACACAGAAATTGGGATTTTGCAAAACCTCCATTACTCCCTTTAACTCAGCAAATCAGCTTTTCCCACAGCTACGCTAAAGATTCAATCATTCTCAGTTTTTTCTTTAAACGAAAGCAAGAGTTTGTCAGCCAAATGCTTGTCCTGCATTGCTTTTCTGCAAAATAATCCAACCATGCTGCATTGTTTAAAGGAAAATGTAACTCTTTGAGTCTTTGAAATGACTGTGCTGGGCGACCTCTAGCTCACATGGTAGAGCGTGCGCCTGCTATAGGTCTGTGCAATAAATCAAATTTTAATCACGATTACGATTTCTGCTCCTAACAATCACAAAAACCATGTGATCGAGAACACAATTATTTAGCACATTGTGTTTTGGAAGTAAACTCTTATTTTGTCTCCAAAACAAGTTCAAGCGGGAAAGGTATTAGGGGAAATTTCACAGTTGAAGGTGTTTCACTGTTTTTTTTAAATAGTAGCGATTGTGATTTTTTCCATATTCAAGCAGCCCTACGTGCACCCCACGTGTAGGCTGAGTCCTTGGCAGAGGCCCAGGTTTGACTGCTACCCACGGCCCTTTGCTGCATGTCATCCAATATAGATAGATAGATAGATAGATAGATAGATAGATAGATAGATAGATAGATCTATATATATATATATATATAGATCTATATATATATATATATATATATATATATATATGGTTGTCAAACAATTCCTTTTTTTTAAAATCGCGATTACTCGCTGAATTTTTAATCGCATGTTTTATCACATGATTAAAATTCTATTATTTTGCATTTCAGAACTGTTTTTAAGTATATTAACAATGGAAAGCAATTATTACAAGTGTATATTGATTGGGAATGAAATGAATGCAAGGAAAGTGACTTTATGAACTTGATTTTCAGATTTGTATTTGTTTATTATTTATTTATTTACTGTAAACAAAAGAAAAATCTAGAGTCAATATTAGGGTTGGGTATTGTTTGGTTTGGATACCAGTGCTAAAGCGGTACTTTTAAAACGGTACCGTTGCCTTAACGGTGCCTGAACCGATACTTTTTAAAGGGGTGATAGAATGCAAAACTGATTTTACCTTGTCATAGTTGAATAATAATAGTTTAGTGGGTAACTAGGACATACATAGAACCTCTAAATCCCATTGACACCTCTTTCCTCTGAAAATCTTACAATTTGAAACTGCCGCTGAAAACGGGCAAATCTCAACAAGCCACCTAGTTGACATCAACTCGGCGGCTCCTCCTCATTTGGCTCTAGTCTCTCTCTTTGTCACGCCCCAACATTTTGCATAGGCTACACAACTGACCTGAGATCAGTTAGTCTTCTGAATCTAGGTCGTGCAGACCTCAGAAATTGTATACATTGTTCACCTGCTATTTTACCATTAAATTCACTTCTGAGACTTTTTTATGCGAGAAATCAACTATGTAGAGGTCAAATATGGGCCGTTTTACGAAAATTGATGTCTAATTGCAAATTTTGTCCGACTGTGTCGGAGTTCAACGGCCGGTGCTGCCTGTGTAGCTGCCTCGCCGCCTGGCCTGCATTCCTTCACAGACCCCGGCCTGCTGTGAGCTCGATTGAGCTCCGACACCAAATTTGCAATTAGCCATCAATTTTCGTAAAACGGCCCATATTTGAGCTTTATATAGTTGATTTCTCGCATAAAAAAAGTCTCAGAAGTGAATTTGGTAATGAAACATTGCATTGTCTGGAATATGAGATTCTGTCGCTTCTCTAATGTGTGTGTATGGGGGATTCGCTCAACTAATCAGCACGCAGCTCATCTAAATATTCATGACCATACCATATTTGGAAGAAAAGCTCTAGTTACAAATAGGGCCAAAACATAGCGATGCATAAGGGCCAATAAAATATCAACCAGGCCATTTTCAGCCCAACCAATGTTACATACCCCATTAGGGGACCATAAGGAACAGTGTGAAATACCCTATATAATCATTCTATCACCCCTTTAAGAAAGTAAAAAAAAAAGAAGGATACTAAACAACAGTTTGCGACATTAAAGAACGGCTTGTTTTTTGCTAAGGTCATATGGTCAAAATTAAATGATTTAATAATAATAATGTAATAACTATAACAATAACTTATTTCACTAGTAAATAGCTGTTGAACGACAAAAACAATCACCAGATGGGAAAAGGGCATTTAACAATAACTTTGAATGCACCACAAGGCTGTAGGTTACCAGTTTCACTGAACGCACCGTCTGTGTTTTTCCGACAACGGCAGCTGCAGATTGTTACATCCCGGTGTCGGAATCCAATACAGTGAAATACAGACTTTACACCGTTAAGCGTTAGCTGTCAGCATTATAACAGTGTTTAATCCAGCTACTATCTAGCGGTAGGCTAACGTTAGCTGCTGTCGAATGTAGTGTTAACTAGCGTCACGTGCAGCGATGTTTCTGTTGCCTGTAACGTCTGTTTCAGAGCATCAGAGAGAAGTGCAGGCATATCAGTGGCACCCGAATGAGGCACCGAAATCCACGTTGCTATTCCTGCAGCAGCAGGATGTGTTATGAGGAAGTATGGCAGAGTACGGCAAAGGGTCAAAATAGTAGCCTGTTAGGCACAACGCGAAACCGAGTGAAGTGAAAATAAATTAATAAATGGCAGCATGCGATTAATGCGATCAAAAAAAATGTACCCGTTATTCTCGCCCTTAATCGCATCGCGATTAACGCGTTAATGCTGACAGCCCTACTATATATATTATTTTTTTAACACAAACATTTTGGAAAAAGATAAACGTCTCAGAAATTTACTCTGGGATCTGTTTCAGTTTCACTGTGTGTGTCTGCATTCTGGTGGCCGAATTTGACATGATAAAGACACGCAATAATGCCAGAGCATGCACAGGTTAAGGTGCATTGTGGGAAACTTCACTCTCTGGATTCATTACTTGCAGAAATACAGTAGTATTCACGCTCATAGCAACATCATATTTCTTCTTTTCATTATTTTACTTGTGCTTACAGCAACAGGGGAATCAGAAGGTGTTACTGACTTTTCAATAATGCAGTGGTTACACTTTTAGGCAGGAATTACTAGCTTTCGCAAAACAGCGGTCGGAAAAGAGGCACGTCTAAAATACCTTTGCATTGTACTGCAATGTACAATGCTCAATATATGTAGCCGACATTGTTTAATCTTTTTTTCTCTAACTGCCGTCCAACAGGGCTATGCAAACGTGTTTACAGCGACAAGAGCAGATTCGAACACTTCGACGTCTAGCTACCTGTATGTTAATTCAATATTTTGTAGCAGCTAGCATAGCATTATAATTACTGTATCTCTGTGCATTGTACATGATGCGGTCTCCCTGGAAGACCTTCACAGGCACCACTGACATGGTAAAGCTGACGGAAGATGACAGCCATATATCCCACTGTCGCACTGCATACACAAAAGGTTATTTCGCAACGCCTACAGAGGAAGAAGTACATATTTGCTGGTTAACGGCTGATGTGATTTTGACCGGTGAGTCCCCAGGTCTGCGCTGTTCCGAGGATCACCAGCCTATTATTACATAAACACAACCGGAACCCAAATCACCAACACCGTTTTCATCCTCCGCAGCCCCAAAAATAACAAGCTAACAGCCTACTCACGGTTCGTGCTGTAACGGAAAGTTAAGGTCTCCGGATACGTTGGAATCTTCTCCGCCGCTTCACTTCGCAAAACACAGAAGACTGTTTTCATCCGTGTCGTCGCTGGCGTTGGAGAAAAAACGAGCAGAGACTGAGAGCGGTTTGTTGTACGGTCGCATGTACTGCAGTGTCCACAGACTGCTGTCGGCACTCTTCTTCGTCTTGATATTTTTGACGTGGTCGGTAAAGGAAATGGTGCATTAGCGCCGCCGTGTGGTGTGGAGTCAATGCAGGCCGGTCAGAAGCAGTAGCCGACCGGAGGCTGCATTTTCAGGACCGCATTTCTAGGACCCTATGTTTTTCAAGGGTTAAAAGGTTCATTCCACCAAAAAGCTACTTTCTGTCAAAATATTAACTTTAAATAAAATATTTATCCACCCGGATAGGCTACGAGCCTACTTTCTGTCTTGCAATTCAACTTGGTTGCTAAGAGTTACATGTTGGGCACTTTTTGTTATTATCATGTGGCATTTCCACATGAAATACAGACAAACAGGAGAATGACAGTTAATTATTTCTTGTCTGCCGTTGCTGTTCTTCACACAATTGGAACACTTTTAACAGTCTCAATGATTCCTGCGAGAGAGAGAGACAGAGAGAGACAGAGAGAGAGAGAGAGAGACAGAGAGACAGATAGACAGAGAGAAAGAGAGAGAGAGAGAGAGACAGAGAGAGAGAGAGAGATGCAAGAAAACAATATCATTTACATGTTATTAACATTTGACTTTTCCTGACCCTTCAATATTGAAACCGACATTATGAAGTAGCCTAGGTAAGAGCACCACCTTTTAATTGAGTGGTCTTCCTTCTTTTCTCATATGTTTTTCCAATCGTCTGCAGAATTCCTCCACTTCACTGAAATAGTAAATGGACAACAATCACTGCTGGGTTATAAAGCTACTGGGGTCCTTGAAAAGGTTCCAGAGGTTCCGCAGCAAAAAATTGAATCATTTATTTTCACTATATGCAAGTCTGCTTTATTTTATAGTACCTGTCAGCAACCAGGTAATACAAAGTGCTTTACATGAAACATGAGAAAAAAAACTAAAAACATGGATAGAGGATAGAGGAAAGAGGATATAAAGTCAGCTAAAATATAAAAAGACAGGTAAAAATAAAAAAGCAGTTAAAAGAAGCAGTGTAATAATAATAATAATAATGACTTTATTCAGGACTCAACAAGGAAGTACCCCGCCTTTCGCCCGACGTATGCTGGGATTGGCTCCAGCCCCCCCACGACCCTGTGCGCGGGATAAGTGGTTGACGATGGATGGATGGATGGATGGATAACTTTCACTTGAAATATACAAACAGGAGCGCCAATGTCTCCACAGTCTAGATGTATACCTGACAGAGCTAAAACCATTGTGGGCAAAAGCTTGTATAATTCTATTTTCAGAGACAGACATTCTACACATGTATCGAAAAATAAGATTTCTTATTAAGGCAGAACAGGTAGGCACACCAACGTAATAATGTAAGAAATTAACAATTACTTGGTTTAAAAAAAGGCAGCATCAAAAAGAAAAGTCTTGAGATTCCATTCATAAGTAACACAATAACAGAATGCATGACTATCTTGGTCATGGGTTTCATACACTTTCTATAATAAAACATCTAAAAGCTAAAATCCTTTCAGATCCAGGGACCCTGAACAAAATCAATAAAAAAATGGGGGTCTGTGGTCTGATTTGTGTTAGTTTAGGAGTCCTTGACATGAAAAAGTATGGGAACTACTGGCATAGAGGACTCTCCCTCCGTTGTTAAGTACGTCCTATGCTATGAGTACAGTAGTAGAGTACAGTAGTAGTGTACATACACCCACAATAGGCATTTAGCAATTTCAATGGAATACAGGAAAGAGAGCAACAATTCCACACACAAGTGAGCACACATTTAATTTAATAAAGCGCAAGCTGGCAGTTCAAATCATGTTAAGCAAACATCTGATAATATGTAGGCTATGTATGCAGGATTTATTCATTCATTCAAATCACACAATTTGCACACAACTTAAAAATATACAAGCACATATTTTTTTGTCATGTGTACAGCATTACAGAGACCAAAATCATAGAGAAGACTATAGCTCTGACAATAGAGACACTTGAGCTTCCTTAATTTGTAATAGAATAAATTAAGCATATATATATATATATATATATATTATTTATTGTTAATATAAACAAAACCCAGAATTCTGTTTCGAATTTTGGTCAATTTAAAACCATAAATGAGCGGATTCATAATAGGAGGTATGATGAGAAATTCTATTGCAATAAAGTTTGAAAGTTGAAGAGGTTGAGGCAAATCGTTTGAACCATATCTGATATGCATTAAATCAAAAAGTATAGCCACAAGAAAAGTGAGCAAGGAGGTTAAATGTGGAACACACGTTTTCATGAACTTTGCCCTGTTTTCTATAGAATTCACACATGTTTTGATGATATACATGTAGGACCAAACCATAAAAATACCATGAAATACATATATGATTATTGTAATGTATGCAGCAATGTTGCTAACAATAGTGTCAGCTGCGAAACAAGCAAGTTTAACTATAATCCAGTTCATACAAAAAGCTCTGGCAATAAAGGGGCTGCATAACTTTAATCTAGATGTTAGAATAATATTTGTGCCTATAATGCAAAAATGTGTTAACCAGGAGAAACACACTAACTTTAAAAGTCTTTGCTTTCACATTATAGAGTGGTACTCCAGGGGTCGACATATAGCCACATATCTGTCATATGCCATGACTGCAAGAATAGACAGTTCATTGCAGGCATATGAGTTCATTACTAGAGCCTGAACAAGGCATCCAGAATAAGAGATAACATGAACAGGAGAGAGCAGATCCCAGAGAAACTTGGGGTAGAAACCTGTTGTTCCATAAAGTCAATTTATACAGACAGTGCACAATAGAATATACATAGGTTCATGCAAGTTTTTATCCAAGATGATGGTCACAATAATAGAAACATTAACCAGCACAATGAAACAGTAGCACAGTAAAGTGAGAGAGAAGACAGCAACTCGGTGGCTCTTTGTTTCATTAAAACCTGAAAGAACAAACAATGTTCTTATAGAGACATTATCCATCATGATTAGAAATCCTATTTCTTCTCTGTGTTGTGTACCTCCATCCCTAACACAGTGACAGTTCCCTAATCTCACTGCTATTAATATATTTTCATTTCTACAGCAACACACAAGCTGGGAATTCAAACCAGCCAATCAACGTTCAGAAAGAGCTTCTCTTTTCTTTCCCTGCGTGCTGCAGTCTAGTATATGAGCATTGTTTTTTAAAACATTTCTATTTAATTTTTTTGTTGTTAAAAATTCAAACTAACATTTTTTATTTTTTGTTGTGTTGCTCAAGAATGGAGCTAGCACTGGGCGAAAAAGTAGCTGAAAGTTGTCTGTGTCAGTTGAATAGGTAAAATATAAGTCTATTTATTTGTTCTATTATTTGCAAGTTGCGTTTCTCCATGTTTTGTTATTTGTGTATGTGCAGTCCATTTGCTCACTAGCAAATATGTCACTGACAAAAGTGCATTATTGAGCAACACTATAAAATGGCCAATTAAATTAATAGGCTATATGATGCAAAGTCTGCTTTTGATTAATCCTCTGAGATATGCAGACAAATGTGCTAAAGGCAGATAATGTATACATATGCCCACCATAAATTGCACATAAGAGTAAGAGCAAGGCAATTTTATATAGGCCTAGCACTCAATGCTATAAACTCAATGTGTTTTACACTAAATGCACAGGGGCGTAGCACAAAATTCTGGGCCCTGTAGAAATTTCTATGGGCCCCTCCCACAGCTATTCATTCTAGCATCTTTTTGGGCCCTCCTCACATGAGGGCCCTGGGTACTTAGTCCCCTTTTCCCTCCCCAGTCCGACGCCCCTGCCCAGTACTCCACTCTCTCGGACACAAACTCCACTGTGATGTTTCAATTCCAACTAGGCCTACTATTTACTGGCAGCTTATAGATGTAACATGAATGCTAGTTTACATATTATGATTAAAGATAAATTGCAATGATTTAATTTGTCAGCTTAATTTCTCAAATCACATCTTAGATTTCTTCAAAATATTTAAACATGTATAGTGTATATAGCAGGGGTCTTCAATGTTTTGAAAGCTAAGGACCCAATAACTGAAAGAGAGACAGAGCAGGAACCCCCGATTACATATATTGTACAAAATGAAGTTGCATATTAACCTGGGCCTACAATAAGGTGCAGGATGGCCTAAAGCCTTTTAACATACCTTTTATGCATCTAAGCTAATAAAATAAGTGTTGGGATGATTTTAAAAATCATGTTTTAATGTTAAACACTGAATCATCAGGATGAACTGTAACTGTGGATAGCTATCTTAGTGACTACCTTACCTATAGGCCAGTAAGCCTATCATCAGTGGGGATCTATATTTGCTAATAATATGTTGGATTCATGTTAGGCCTTTTGAATTTTTTGAAAAAAACATTCAAAAATTAACAATAAGAACACAAAATTCTGGGCCCTGTAGAAATTTCTATGGGCCCCTCCCCGCATCCACAGCTATTCATTCTAGCATCTTTTTGGGCCCTCCTCACACGAGGGCCCTGGGTACTCAGTCCCCTTTTTTCCCCCAGTCCGACGCCCCTGGAAATGCATGTGCTACATCCACCCAACCAACCAAAGAACCCACATCAACCCCACAGACAAAGACCACAGACACACATGGTCTGATGGTGGGTGTTCCATGTACCTTGGAAGTTGAAAGCCGGATATGGGAATGACCTCACACCCGAGTTGACTGCGTTCCAGTAAAACAAGTCGGAATCCAAAGTGGGGTTTGCTTTGGCCAGGTTATCCTTTGTTAGCAGTACCAGTTGATAACAACGCATTATGCTGTTTTATGTGCTACAAACAGCGTATCAACATGTCCACAGATAGAAGTTGGACAGGACTGTGTTTACGACTGATTTAGTGAGACACAAATAAGACAGAAGTGCTTATA